>NW_027552420.1:0-96671 GCF_045843805.1 Urocitellus parryii | reverse complement strand
AAAGAGCTTGCACAAACCATGTTTGATTTAGAGTTCCAAATACATGTATCCATATAGGAGAAAACAGAGTGAAACCTAAACATGAAAACGGTTACTGCAAAGGAGCGGTTTAACCTAGAAGAACGAAATTTGGTGAAACAAGTGTGATTCGTGTACTGATCACTACCTGCAAGTATCATCAAGTTTGGGTGAAAAAATGTTTGCTGAGATTTTCAGCAAACTCGTAGTTTTTTGGAAGCTTGGCAACCCCTTTCAATGAAAGTGATTCTCGTCAGTCTCTGCTTGGGGCTACTTCAATAGGACACACACCATAGCGATAGAACTTGGAACTACATTATTCTGTCAAGTTTCAAAGAGCTAGCACAAACCGTGTTTGATTTAGAGTTCCAACTACGTGTATCCATATAGGAGAAAACAGAGTGAAACCTAAACATGAAAACGGTTACTGCAAAGGAACGGTTTAACCTAGAAGAACGAAATTTGGTGAGCCAAGTGGGATTGGTGGGCTGATCATTAAATGGAAGTTTCATCAAGATTGGGTTAAAAAATGTTTGCTGAGATTTCGGGAAACTCGCAGTATTTTGGAAGCTTGGCAACCCCTTTCAATGAAAGTGATTCTCGTCAGTCTCTGCTTGGGGATACTTCAATAGGACACAAACCATAGTAATAGAACTTGGAACTACATTATTGTGCCAAGTTTCAAAGAGCTTGCACAAACCGTGTTTGATTTAGAGTTCCAACTACATGTATCCATATAGGAGAAAACAGAGTGAAACCTAAACATGAAAACGGTTACTGCAAAGGAGAAATTTAACCTAGAAGAACGAAATTTGGTGAGCCAAGTGTGATTCGTGTACTGATCTCTACCTGCAAGTATCATCAAGTTTGGGTGATAAAATGTTTGCTGAGATTTCAGGAAACTCGTAATTTTTTGGAAGCTTGGCAACCCCTTTCAATGAAAGTGATTCTCGTCAGTCTCTGCTTGGGGCTATATCAGTAGGACACAAACCATAGCTATAGAACTGGGAAATACATTATTGTGCCAAGTTACAAAGAGCTAGCATAAACCGTGTTTGATTTAGAGTTCCAACTACATGTATCCATATAGGAGAAAAGAGAGTGAAACCTAAACATGAAAACGGTTACTGCAAAGGAACGGTTTAACCTAGAAGAACGAAATTTGGTGAGCCAAGTGGGATTGATGGGCTGATCATTAAATGGAAGTTTCATCAAGATTGGGTGAAAAAATGTTTGCTGAGATTTCCGGAAACTCGCAGTTTTTTGGAAGCTTGGCAACCCCTTTCAATTAAAGTGATTCTCGTCAGTCCCTGCTTGGGGCTACTTCAATAGGATACAAACCATAGCGATAGAACTTGGAACTACATTATTGTGCCAAGTTTCAAAGAGCTTGCACAAACCGTGTTTGATTTAGAGTTCCAAATACATGTATCCATATAGGAGAAAACAGAGTGAAACCTAAACATGAAAACGGTTACTGCAAAGGAGCGGTTTAACCTAGAAGAACGAAATTTGGTGAAACAAGTGTGATTCGTGTACTGATCACTACCTGCAAGTATCATCAAGTTTGGGTGAAAAAATGTTTGCTGAGATTTCAGCAAACTCGTAGTTTTTTGGAAGCTTGGCAACCCCTTTCAATGAAAGTGATTCTCGTCAGTCTCTGCTTGGGGCTACTTCAATAGGACACACACCATAGCGATAGAACTTGGAACTACATTATTCTGTCAAGTTTCAAAGAGCTAGCACAAACCGTGTTTGATTTAGAGTTCCAACTACGTGTATCCATATAGGAGGAAAACAGAGTGAAACCTAAACATGAAAACGGTTACTGCAAAGGAACGGTTTAACCTAGAAGAACGAAATTTGGTGAGCCAAGTGGGATTGGTGGGCTGATCATTAAATGGAAGTTTCATCAAGATTGGGTTAAAAAATGTTTGCTGAGATTTCGGGAAACTCGCAGTATTTTGGAAGCTTGGCAACCCCTTTCAATGAAAGTGATTCTCGTCAGTCTCTGCTTGGGGATACTTCAATAGGACACAAACCATAGTAATAGAACTTGGAACTACATTATTGTGCCAAGTTTCAAAGAGCTTGCACAAACCGTGTTTGATTTAGAGTTCCAACTACATGTATCCATATAGGAGAAAACAGAGTGAAACCTAAACATGAAAACGGTTACTGCAAAGGAGAAATTTAACCTAGAAGAACGAAATTTGGTGAGCCAAGTGTGATTCGTGTACTGATCTCTACCTGCAAGTATCATCAAGTTTGGGTGAAAAAATGTTTGCTGAGATTTCAGGAAACTCGTAATTTTTTGGAAGCTTGGCAACCCCTTTCAATGAAAGTGATTCTCGTCAGTCTCTGCTTGGGGCTATATCAGTAGGACACAAACCATAGCTATAGAACTGGGAAATACATTATTGTGCCAAGTTACAAAGAGCTAGCATAAACCGTGTTTGATTTAGAGTTCCAACTACATGTATCCATATAGGAGAAAAGAGAGTGAAACCTAAACATGAAAACGGTTACTGCAAAGGAACGGTTTAACCTAGAAGAACGAAATTTGGTGAGCCAAGTGGGATTGATGGGCTGATCATTAAATGGAAGTTTCATCAAGATTGGGTGAAAAAATGTTTGCTGAGATTTCAGGAAAGTCGTAGTTTTTGGAAGCTTGGCAACCCCTTTCAATGAAAGTGATTCTCGTCAGTCTCTTCTTGGGGCTACATCAATAGGACACAAACCATAGCGATAGAACTTGGAACTACATTATTGTGCCAAGTTTCAAAGAGCTAGCACAAACCGTGTTTGATTTAGAGTTCCAACTACATGTATCCACAAAGGAGAAAACAGAGTGAAACCTAAACATGAAAAAGGTTACTGCAAAGGAACCGTTTAACCTAGAAGAACGAATTTTGGTGAGCCATGTGGGATTCGTGTACTGATCTCTACCTGCAAGTATCATCAAGATAGGGTGAAAAAATGTTTGCTGAGATATCCGGAAACTCGTACTAATTGGAAACTTGACAACCCCTTTCAATGAAAGTGATTCTCGTCAGTCTCTGCTTCGGGCTTCTTCAATAGGCCACAAACCGAAGCGATAAAACTTGGAACTACATTATTGTGCCAAGTTTCAAAGAGCTAGCACAAACCGTGTTTGATTTAGAGTTCCAACTACATGTATCCATATAGGAGAAAACAGAGTGAAACCTAAACATGAAAACGGTTACTGCAAAGGAACGGTTTCACCTAGAAGAACGAAATTTGGTGAGCCAAGTGGGATTGGTGGGTTGATCATTAAATGGAAGTTTCATCAAGATTGGGTTAAAAAATGTTTGCTGAGATTTCAGGAAACTCGTAGTTTTTTGGAAGCTTGGCAACCCCTTTCAATGAAAGTGATTCTCGTCAGTCTCTGCTTGGGGCTACAACAGTAGGCCACAAACTGAAGCGATAGAACTTGGAACTACATTATTGTGCCAAGTTACAAAGAGCTAGCACAAACCGTGTTTGATTTAGAGTTCCAACTACATGTATCCATATAGTAGAAAACAGAGTGAAACCTAAACATGAAAACGGTTACTTCAAAGGAATGGTTTAACCTAGAAGAACGAATTTGGTGAGCCAAGTGAGATTGTTGGGCTGATCATTAAATGGAAGTATCATCAACATTGGGTGAAAAAATGTTTGCTGAGATTTCCGGAAACTCGCATTTTTCTGGAAGCTTGGCAACCCCTTTCAATGAAAGTGATTCTCGTCAGTCTCTGCTTGGGGCTACTTCAATAGGACACAAACCATAGCGATAGAACTTGGAACTACATTATTGTGCCAAGTTTCAAAGAGCTTGCACAAAACCGTGTTTGATTTAGAGTACCAACTACATGTATCCATATAGGAGAAAACAGAGTGAAACCTAAACATGAAAATGGTTACTGCAAAGGAACGGTTTAACCTAGAAGAACGAAATTTGTGAGCCAAGTGGGATTGGTGGGCTGATCATTAAATGGAAGTAATATCAACATTGGGTGAAAAAATGTTTGCTGAGATTTCCGGAAACTCGCAGTATTTTGGAAGCTTGGCAACCGCTTTCAATGAAAGGGATTCTCGTCAGGCTCTGCTTGGGGTTACATCAGTAGGACACAAACCATAGCGATAGAACTTGGAACTACATTATTGTGCCAAGTTTCAAAGAGCTAGCACAAACCGTGTTTGATTTAGAGTTCCAACTACATGTATCCACAAAGGAGAAAACAGAGTGAAACCTAAACATGAAAAAGGTTACTGCAAAGGAACCGTTTAACCTAGAAGAACGAATTTTGGTGAGCCATGTGGGATTCGTGTACTGATCTCTACCTGCAAGTATCATCAAGATAGGGTGAAAAAATGTTTGCTGAGATATCCGGAAACTCGTACTAATTGGAAACTTGACAACCCCTTTCAATGAAAGTGATTCTCGTCAGTCTCTGCTTCGGGCTTCTTCAATAGGCCACAAACCGAAGCGATAAAACTTGGAACTACATTATTGTGCCAAGTTTCAAAGAGCTAGCACAAACCGTGTTTGATTTAG
Organism: Urocitellus parryii; assembly: GCF_045843805.1. Lineage (NCBI taxonomy): Eukaryota > Metazoa > Chordata > Mammalia > Rodentia > Sciuridae > Urocitellus > Urocitellus parryii. The sequence continues at coordinate 92,092 of NW_027552420.1, read as the reverse complement.
AGTTCCAACTACATGTATCCATATAGGAGAAAACAGAGTGAAACCTAAACATGAAAACGGTTACTGCAAAGGAACGGTTTCACCTAGAAGAACGAAATTTGGTGAGCCAAGTGGGATTGGTGGGTTGATCATTAAATGGAAGTTTCATCAAGATTGGGTTAAAAAATGTTTGCTGAGATTTCAGGAAACTCGTAGTTTTTGGAAGCTTGGCAACCCCTTTCAATGAAAGTGATTCTCGTCAGTCTCTGCTTGGGGCTACAACAGTAGGCCACAAACTGAAGCGATAGAACTTGGAACTACATTATTGTGCCAAGTTACAAAGAGCTAGCACAAACCGTGTTTGATTTAGAGTTCCAACTACATGTATCCATATAGTAGAAAACAGAGTGAAACCTAAACATGAAAACGGTTACTTCAAAGGAATGGTTTAACCTAGAAGAACGAAATTTGGTGAGCCAAGTGAGATTGTTGGGCTGATCATTAAATGGAAGTATCATCAAGATTGGGTGAAAAAATGTTTGCTGAGATTTCCGGAAACTCGCATTTTTCTGGAAGCTTGGCAACCCCTTTCAATGAAAGTGATTCTCGTCAGTCTCTGCTTGGGGCTACTTCAATAGGACACAAACCATAGCGATAGAACTTGGAACTACATTATTGTGCCAAGTTTCAAAGAGCTTGCACAAACCGTGTTTGATTTAGAGTACCAACTACATGTATCCATATAGGAGAAAACAGAGTGAAACCTAAACATGAAAATGGTTACTGCAAAGGAACGGTTTAACCTAGAAGAACGAAATTTGTGAGCCAAGTGGGATTGGTGGGCTGATCATTAAATGGAAGTAATATCAACATTGGGTGAAAAAATGTTTGCTGAGATTTCCGGAAACTCGCAGTATTTTGGAAGCTTGGCAACCGCTTTCAATGAAAGGGATTCTCGTCAGGCTCTGCTTGGGGTTACATCAGTAGGACACAAACCATAGCGATAGAACTTTCAAGTACATTATTGTGAAAAGTTTCAAAGAGCTAGCACAAACCGTGTTTGATTTAGAGTTCCAAATACATGTATCCATATAGGAGAAAACAGAGTGAAACCTAAACATGAAAACGGTTACTGCAAAGGAACGGTTTAACCTAGAAGAACGAAATTTAGTTAGCCAAGTGGGATTGGTGGGCTGATCATTAAATGGAAGTATCATCAAGATTGGTTGAAAAAATGTTTGCTGAGATTTCCGGAAACTCGCAGTTTTTTGGAAGCTTGGCAACCCCTTTCAATTAAAGTGATTCTCGTCAGTCCCTGCTTGGGGCTACTTCAATAGGATACAAACCATAGCGATAGAACTTGGAACTACATTATTGTGCCAAGTTTCAAAGAGCTTGCACAAACCGTGTTTGATTTAGAGTTCCAAATACATGTATCCATATAGGAGAAAACAGAGTGAAACCTAAACATGAAAACGGTTACTGCAAAGGAGCGGTTTAACCTAGAAGAACGAAATTTGGTGAAACAAGTGTGATTCGTGTACTGATCACTACCTGCAAGTATCATCAAGTTTGGGTGAAAAAATGTTTGCTGAGATTTCAGAAAACTCGTAGTTTTTTGGAAGCTTGGCAACCCCTTTCAATGAAAGTGATTCTCGTCAGTCTCTGCTTGGGGCTACATCAGTAGGACACACACCATAGCTATAGAACTGGGAAATACATTATTGTGCCAAGTTACAAAGAGCTAGCACAAACCGTGTTTGATTTAGAGTTCCAACTACATGTATCCATATAGGAGAAAACAGACTGAAACCTAAACATGAAAACGGTTACTGCAAAGGAACGGTTTAACCTAGAAGAACGAAATTTGGTGAGCCAAGTGGGATTGGTGGGCTGATCATTAAATGGAAGTATCATCAAGATTGGGTGAAAAAATGTTTGCTGAGATTTCCGGAAACTCGTAGTTTTTTGGAAGCTTGGCAACCCCTTTCAATGAAAGTGATTCTCGTCAGTCTCTGCTTGGGGCTACTTCAATAGGACACAAACCATAGCGATAGAACTTTTAAGAACATTATTGTGAAAAGTTTCAAAGAGCTAGCACAAACCGTGTTTGATTTAGAGTTCCAACTACATGTATCCATATAGGAGAAAACAGAGTGAAACCTAAACATGAAAACGGTTACTGCAAAGGAACGGTTTAACCTAGAAGAACGAAATTTGGTGTGCCAAGTGGGATTCGTGTACTGATCACTACCTGCAAGTATCATCAAGATTGGGTGAAAAAATGTTTGCTGAGATATCCGGAAACTCGTGCTAATTGGAAACTTGACAACCCCTTTCAATGAAAGTGATTCTCGTCAGTCTCTACTTGGGGCTTCTTCAATATTACACAAACCATAGCGATAGAACTGGGAACTACATTATTGTGCCAAGTTTCAAAGAGGTTGCACAAACCCTGTTTGATTTAGAGTTCCAAATACATGTATCCATATAGGAGAAAACAGAGTGAAACCTAAACATGAAAACGGTTACTGCAAAGGAACGGTTTAACCTAGAAGAACGAAATTTGGTGAGCCAAGTGGGATTGGTGGGCTGATCATTCAATGGAAGTTTCATCAAGATTGGGTTAAAAAATGTTTGCTGAGATTTCCGGAAACTCGTAGTTTTTTGGAAGCTTGGCAACCCCTTTGAATGAAAGTGATTCTCGTCAGTCTCTGCTTTGGGCTACAACAGTAGGACACAAACCGAAGCAATAGAACTTGGAACTACATTATTGTGCCAAGTTTCAAAGAGCTAGCACAAACCGTGTTTGATTTAGAGTTCCAACTACATGTATCCATATAGGAGAAAACAGAGTGAAACCTAAACATGAAAACGGTTACTGCAAAGGAACGGTTTAACCTAGAAGAACGAAATTTGGTGAGCCAAGTGGGATTGGTGGGCTGATCATTAAATGGAAGTATCATCAACATTGGGTGAAAAATGTTTGCTGAGATTTCCGGAAACTCGCATTTTTTTGGAAGCTTGGCAACCCCTTTCAATGAAAGTGATTCTCTTCAGTCTCTGCTTGGGGCTACTTCAATAGGACACAAACCATACCGATAGAACTTGGAACTACATTATTGTGCCAACTTTCAAAGATCAAGCACAAACCGAGTTTGTTTTAGAGTTCCAACAACATGTATCCATATAGGAGAATACAGAGTGAAACCTAAACATGAAAACGTTTACTGCAAAGGAACGGTTTAACCTAGAAGAACGAAATTTCGTGAGCCAAGTGGGATTTGTGGGGTGATCATTAAATGGAAGTATCATCAAGATTGGGTGAAAAAATGTTTGCTGAGATTTCCGGAAACTCGCAGTTTTTTGGAAGCTTGGCAACCCCTTTCAATGAAAGTGATTCTCGTCAGTCTCTGCTTGGGGCTACTTCAATAAGACACAAACCATAGTGATAGAACATGGAACTACATTATAGTCCCTAGTTTCAAAGCGCTAGCACAAACCGTGTTTGATTTAGAGTTCCAACTACGTGTATCCCTATAGGAGAAAACAGAGTGAAACCTAAACATGAAAACGCTTACTGCAAAGGAACGGTTTAACCTAGAAGAACGAAATCTGGTTAGCCATGTGGGATTCGTGTACTGATCACTACCTGCAAGTATCATCAAGATTGGGTGAAAAAATGTTTGCTCAGATTTGAGGAAACTCGTAGTTTTTTGGAAGCTTGGCAACCCCTTTCAATTAAAGTGATTCTCGTCAGTCTCTGCTTGGGGCTACAACAGTAGGACACAAACCGAAGCGATAGAACTGGGAAATACATTATTGTGCCAAGTTTCAAAGAGCTAGCACAAACTGTGTTTGATTTAGAGTTCCAACTACACGTATCCATATAATAGAAAACAGAGTGAAACCTAAACATGAAAACGGTTACTGCAAAGGAACGGTTTAACCTAGAAGAACGAAATTTGGTGAGCCAAATGGGATTGGTGGGCTGATCATTAATTGGAAGTATCATCAAGATTGGGTGAAAAAATGTTTGCTGAGATTTCCGGAAACTCGCATTTTTTTGGAAGCTTGGCAACCCCTTTCAATGAAAGTGATTCTCGTCAGTCTCTGCTTCGGGCTACTTCAATAGGACACAAACCATAGCGATAGAACTTGGAACTACATTATAGTCCTAGTTTCAAAGAGCTATCACAAACCGTGTTTGATTTAGAGTTCCAACTACGTGTATCCATATAAGAGAAAACAGAGTGAAACCTAAACATGAAAACGGTTACTGCAAAGGAACGGTTTAACCTAGAAGAACGAAATTTGGTGAGCCAAGTGGGATTCGTGTACTGATCACTACCTGCAAGTATCATCAAGATTGGGTGAAAAAATGTTTGATGAGATATCCGAAAACTCGTACTAATTGGAAACTTGACAACCCCTTTCAATGAAAGTGATTCTCGTCAGTCTCTACTTGGGGCTCCTTCAATAGGACACAAACCATAGGGATAGAACTTGGTACTACATTATTGTGCCAAGTTTCAAATATCAAGTACAAACCGAGTTTGATTTAGAGTTCCAACTACATGTATCCATATAGGAGAAAACAGAGTGAAACCTAAACATGAAAACGGTTACTGCAAAGGAACGGTTTAACCTAGAAGAACGAAATTTCGTGAGCCAAGTGGGATTTGTGGGGTGATCATTAAATGGAAGTATCATCAAGATTGGGTGAAAAAATGTTTGCTGAGATTTCCGGAAACTCGTACTTTTTGGAAGCTTGGCAACCCCTTTCAATGAAAGTGATTCTCGTCAGTCTCTGCTTGGGGCTACTTCAATAGGACACAAACCATAGTGATAGAACCTGGAATTACATTATTGTGCCAAGTTTCAAAGAGCTAGCATAAACCGTGTTTGATTTAGAGTTCCAACTACATGTATCCATATAGGAGAAAACAGAGTGAAACCTAAACATGAAAACGGTTACTGCAAAGGAACGGTTTAACCTAGAAGAACGAAATTTGCTGAGCCAAGTGGGATTGTTGGGCTGATCATTAACTGGAAGTTTCATCAATATTGGGTTAAAAAATGTTTGCTGAGATTTCAGGAATCTCGTAGTTTTTTGGAAGCTTGGCAACCCCTTTCAATGAAAGTGATTCTCGTCAGTCTCTGCTTGGGGCTACAACAGTAGGACACAAACCGAAGCGACAGAACTAGGAACTACATTATTGTGCCAAGTTTCAAAGAACTAGCACAAACCGTGTTAGATTTAGAGTTCCTACTACATGTATCCATATAGGAGAAAACAGAGTGAAACCTAAACATGAAAACGGTTACTACAAAGAAACGGTTTAAACTAGAAGAACGAAATTTGGTGAGCCAAGTGGGATTCTTGTATTGATCATGGCCTGCAAGTATCATCAAGATTGGGTGAAAAAATGTTTGCTGAGATTTCAGGAAACTCGTAGTTTTTTGGAAGGTTGGCAACCCCTTTCAATGAAAGTGATTCTCGTCAGTCTCTGCTTGGGGCTACTTCAATAGGACACAAACCATAGCGATAGAACTTGGAACTACATTATTGTGCCAAGTTTCAAAGAGCTAGCACAAACCGTGTTTGATTTAGAGTTCCAAATACATGTATCCATATAGGAGAAAACAGAGTGAAAATTAAACATGAAAACGGTTACTGCAAAGGAACGGTTTAACCTAGAAGAACGAAATTTGGTGAGCCAAGTGGGAATGGTGGGCTGATCATTAAATGGAAGTATCATCAAGATTGGGTGAAAAAATGTTTGCTGAGATTTCCGGAAACTCGTAGTTTTTTGGAATCTTGGCAACCCCTTTCAATGAAAGTGATTCTCGTCAGTCTCTTCTTGGGGCTACTTCAAGAGGACAGAAACCATAGCGATAGAACTTGGAACTACATTATTGTGCCAAGTTTCAAAGAGCTAGCACAAACCGTGTTTGATTTAGAGTTCCAACTACATGTATCCATATAGGAGAAAACAGAGTGAAACCTAAACATGAAAACGGTTACTGCAAAGGAACGGTCTAACCTAGAAGAACGAAATTTGGTGAGCCAAGTGGGATTTGTGGGGTGATCATTAAATGGAAGTATCATCAAGATTGGGTGAAAAAATGTTTGCTGAGATTTCCGGAAACTCGTACTTTTTGGAAGCTTGGCAACCCCTTTCAATGAAAGTGATGCTCGTCAGTCTCTGCTTGGGGCTACTTCAATAGGACCCAAACCATAGCGATAGAACTTGGAACTACATTATTGTGCCAAGTTTCAAAGAGCTAGCACAAACCGTGTTTGATTTAGAGTTCCAACTACATGAATCCATATAGGAGAAAACAGAGTGAAACCTAAACATGAAAACGGTTACTGCAAATAAACGGTTTAACCTAGAAGAACGAAATTTGGTGAGCCATGTGGGAATCGTGTACTGATCACTACCTGCAAGTATCATCAAGATTGGGTGAAAAAATGTTTGCTGAGATTTGAGGAAACTCGTACTAATTGGAAACTTGACAAACCCTTTCAATGAAAGTGATTCTCGTCAGTCTCTGCTTGGGGCTCCTTCAATAGGACACAAACCGAAGTGATAAAACTTGGAAATACATTATTGTGCCAAGTTTCAAAGAGCTAGCACAAACCGTGTTTGATTTAGAGTTCCAACTACATGTATCCATATAGCAGAAAACAGAGTGAAACCTAAACATGAAAACGGTTCCTGCAAAGGAACGGTTTAACCTAGAAGAACGAAATTTGGTGAGCCAAGTGGGATTCGTGTATTGATCATGGCCTGCAAGTATCATCAAGATTGGGTGAAAAAATGTTTGCTGAGATTTCCGGAAACTCGTAGTTTTTTGGAATCTTGGCAACCCCTTTCAATGAAAGTGATGCTCATCAGTCTCTGCTTGGGGCTACTTCAATAGGACACAAACCATAGCGATAGAACTTGGAACTACATAATTGGGCCATGTTTCAAAGAGCTAGCACAAACCGTGTTTGATTTAGCGTTCCAACGACATGTATCCATATAGGAGAAAACAGAGTGAAACCTAAACATGAAAACGGTTACTGCAAAGGAACGGTTTAACCTAGAAGAACGTAATTTGGTGAGCCAAGTGGGATTGGTGGGCTGATCATTAAATTGAAGTATCATCAACATTGGGTGAAAAGATGTTTGCTGAGATTTCCGGAAACTCGCAGTTTTTTGGAAGCTTGGCAACCCCTTTCAATGAAAGTGATTCTCGTCAGTCTCTGCTTTGGGCTACTTCAATAGGACACATACCATAGCGATACAACTTGGAACTACATTATTGTGCCAAGTTTCAAAGAGCTTGCACAAACCGTGTTTGATTTAGAGTTCCAACTACATGTATCCATATAGGAGAAAACAGAGTGAAACCTTAACATGAAAACGGTTACTGCAAAGGAGCGGTTTAACCTAGAAGAACGAAATTTGGTGAGCCAAGTGTGAATCGTGTACTGATCACTACCTGCAACTATCATCAAGATTGGGTGAAAAAATATTTGCTGAGATTTCCGGAAACTCGTAGTTTTTTGGAAGCTTGGCAACCCCTTTCAATGAAAGTGATTCTCGTCAGTCTCTGCTTGGGGCTACTTCAATAGGACAAAAACCATAGCGATAGAACGTGGAACTACATTATTGTGCCAAGTTTCAAAGAGCTAGCACAAACCGTGTTTGATTTAGAGTTCCAACTACATGTATCCATATAGGAGAAAACAGAGTGAAACCTAAACATGAAAACGGTTCCTGCAAAGGAACGGTTTAACCTAGAAGAACGAAATTTGGTGAGCCAAGTGGGATTCGTGTATTGATCATGGCCTGCAAGTATCATCAAGATTGGGTGAAAAAATGTTTGCTGAGATTTCAGGAAACTTGCAGTTTTTTGGAATCTTGGCAACCCCTTTCAATGAAAGTGATGCTCGTCAGTCTCTGTTTGGGGCTACTTCAATAGGACACAAACCATAGCGATAGAACTTGGAACTACATTATTGTGCCAAGTTTCAAAGAGCTAGCACAAACCGTGTTTGATTTAGAGTTCCAACTACATGTATCCATATAGGAGAAAACAGAGTGAAACCTAAACATGAAAACGGTTACTGCAAAGGAACGGTTTAAGCTAGAAGAACGAAATTTGGTGAGCCAAGTGGGATTGGTGGGCTGATCATTAAATGGAGGTATCATCAACATTGGGTGAAAAAATGTTTGCTGAGATTTCCGGAAACTCGCAGTTTTTTGGAAGCTTGGCAACCCCTTTCAATGAAAGTGATTCTCGTCAGTCTCTGCTTGGGGCTCCTTCAATAGGACACAAACCAAAGTGATAAAACTTGGAACTACATTATTGTGCCAAGTTTCAAAGAGCTAGCACAAACCGTGTTTGATTTAGAGTTCCAAATACATGTATCCATATAGCAGAAAACAGAGTGAAACCTAAACATGAAAACGGTTCCTGCAAAGGAACGGTTTAACCTAGAAGAACGAAATTTGGTGAGCCAAGTGGGATTCGTGTATTGATCATGGCCTGCAAGTATCATCAAGATTGGGTGAAAAAATGTTTGCTGAGATTTCCGGAAACTCGTAGTTTTTTGGAAGCTTGGCAACCCCTTTCAATGAAAGTGATTCTCGCCAGTCTCTGCTTGGGGCTACTTCAATAGGACACAAACCATAGCGATAGAACTTGGAACTACATTATTGTGCCAAGTTTCAAAGAGCTAGCACAAACCGTGTTTGATTTAGAGTTCCAAATACACGTATCCATATAGGAGAAAACAGAGTGAAACCTAAACATGAAAACGGTTACTGCAAAGGAACGGTTTAACCTAGAAGAACGAAATTAGGTGAGCCAAGTGAGATTGGTGGGCTGATCATTAAATGGAAGTTTCATCAAGATTGGGTGTAAAAATGTTTGCTGAGATTTCCGGAAACTCGCAGTTTTTTGGAAGCTTGGCAACCCCTTTCAATGAAAGTGATTCTCGTCAGTCTCTGCTTGGGGCTACTTCAATAGGACACAAACCATAGCGATAGAACTTGGAACTACATTATTGTGCCAAGTTTCAAAGAGCTAGCACAAACCGTGTTTGATTTAGAGTTCCAAGTACATGCATCCATATAGGAGAAAACAGAGTGAAACCTAAACATGAAAACGGTTACTGCAAAGGAACGGTTTAACCTAGAAGAACGAAATTTGGTGAGGCAAGTGGGAATGGCGGGCTGATCATTAAATGGAAGTATCATCAACATTGGGTGAAAAAATGTTTGCTGAGATTTCCAGAAACTCGTACTTTTTGGAAGCTTGGCAACCCCTTTAAATGAAAGTGATTCTCGTCAGTCTCTGCTTGGGGCTACTTCAATAGGACACAAACCATAGTGATAGAACTTGGAACTACATTATTGTGCCAAGTTTCAAAGAGCTAGCACAAACCGTGTTTGATTTAGAGTTCCAACTACATGTATCCATATAGGAGAAAACAGAGTGAAACCTAAACATGAAAACGGTTACTGCAAAGGAACGGTTTAACCTAGAAGAACGAAATTTGGTGAGCCAAGTGGGATTGGTGGGCTGATCATTAAATGGAAGTTTCATCAAGATTTGGTTAAAAAATGTTTGCTGAAATTGCAGGAAACTCGTAGTTTTTTGGAAGCTTGGCAACCCCTTTCAATGAAAGTGATTCTCGTCAGTCTCTGCTTGGGGCTATAACAGTAGGACACAAACCGAAGCGATAGAACTTGGAACTACATTATTGTGCCAAGTTTCAAAGAGCTAGAACAAACCGTGTTTGATTTAGAGTTCCAACTACATGTATCCATATAGGAGAAAACAGAGTGAAACCTAAACATGAAAAAGGTTACTACAAAGGAACGGTTTAATCTAGAAGAACGAAATTTGGTGAGCCAAGTGGGATTCGTGTATTGATCATGGCCTGCAAGTATCATCAAGATTGGGTGAAAAAATGTTTGCTGAGATTTCAGGAAACGCAGTTTTTTGGAAGCTTGGCAACCCCTTTCAATGAAAGTGATGCTCATCAGTCTCTGCTTGGGGCTACTTCAATAGGAAGCAAACCATAGCGATAGAACTTGGAACAACATTATTGTGCCAAGTTTCAAAGAGCTAGCACAAACCGTGTTTGATTTAGAGTTCCAACTACATGTATCCAATAGGAGGAAAACAGAGTGAAACCTAAACATGAAAACGGTTCCTGCAAAGGAACGGTTTAACCTAGAAGAACGAAATTTGGTGAGCCAAGTGGGATTCGTGTATTGATCATGGCCTGCAAATATCATCAAGATTGGGTGAAAAAATGTTTGCTGAGATTTCAGGAAACTCGTAGTTTTTTGGAAGCTTGGCAACCCCTTTCAATGAAAGTGATTCTCGCCAGTCTCTGCTTGGGGCTACTTCAATAGGACACAAACCATAGCGATAGAACTTGGAACTACATTATTGTGCCAAGTTTCAAAGAGCTAGCACAAACCGTGTTTGATTTAGAGTTCCAAATACACGTATCCATATAGGAGAAAACAGAGTGAAACCTAAACATGAAAACGGTTACTGCAAAGGAACGGTTTAACCTAGAAGAACGAAATTAGGTGAGCCAAGTGAGATTGGTGGGCTGATCATTAAATGGAAGTTTCATCAAGATTGGGTGTAAAAATGTTTGCTGAGATTTCCGGAAACTCGCAGTTTTTTGGAAGCTTGGCAACCCCTTTCAATGAAAGTGATTCTCGTCAGTCTCTGCTTGGGGCTACTTCAATAGGACACAAACCATAGCGATAGAACTTGGAACTACATTATTGTGCCAAGTTTCAAAGAGCTAGCACAAACCGTGTTTGATTTAGAGTTCCAAGTACATGCATCCATATAGGAGAAAACAGAGTGAAACCTAAACATGAAAACGGTTACTGCAAAGGAACGGTTTAACCTAGAAGAACGAAATTTGGTGAGGCAAGTGGGATTGGCGGGCTGATCATTAAATGGAAGTATCATCAACATTGGGTGAAAAAATGTTTGCTGAGATTTCCAGAAACTCGTACTTTTTGGAAGCTTGGCAACCCCTTTAAATGAAAGTGATTCTCGTCAGTCTCTGCTTGGGGCTACTTCAATAGGACACAAACCATAGTGATAGAACTTGGAACTACATTATTGTGCCAAGTTTCAAAGAGCTAGCACAAACCGTGTTTGATTTAGAGTTCCAACTACATGTATCCATATAGGAGAAAACAGAGTGAAACCTAAACATGAAAACGGTTACTGCAAAGGAACGGTTTAACCTAGAAGAACGAAATTTGGTGAGCCAAGTGGGATTGGTGGGCTGATCATTAAATGGAAGTTTCATCAAGATTTGGTTAAAAAATGTTTGCTGAAATTTCAGGAAACTCGTAGTTTTTTGGAAGCTTGGCAACCCCTTTCAATGAAAGTGATTCTCGTCAGTCTCTGCTTGGGGCTATAACAGTAGGACACAAACCGAAGCGATAGAACTTGGAACTACATTATTGTGCCAAGTTTCAAAGAGCTAGAACAAACCGTGTTTGATTTAGAGTTCCAACTACATGTATCCATATAGGAGAAAACAGAGTGAAACCTAAACATGAAAACGGTTACTACAAAGGAACGGTTTAACCTAGAAGAACGAAATTTGGTGAGCCAAGTGGGATTCGTGTATTGATCATGGCCTGCAAGTATCATCAAGATTGGGTGAAAAAAATGTTTGCTGAGATTTCAGGAAACGCAGTTTTTTGGAAGCTTGGCAACCCCTTTCAATGAAAGTGATGCTCATCAGTCTCTGCTTGGGGCTACTTCAATAGGAAGCAAACCATAGCGATAGAACTTGGAACAACATTATTGTGCCAAGTTTCAAAGAGCTAGCACAAACCGTGTTTGATTTAGAGTTCCAACTACATGTATCCATATAGGAGAAAACAGAGTGAAACCTAAACATGAAAACGGTTACTGCAAAGGAACGGTTTAACCTAGAAGAACGAAATTTGGTGAGCCAAGTGGGATTGGTGGGCTGATCATTAAATGGAAGTATCATCAAGTTTGGGTGAAAAAATGTTTGCTGTGATTTCAGGAAACTCGTAGTTTTTTGGAAGCTTGGCAACCCCTTTCAATGAAAGTGATTCTCCTCAGTCTCTGCTTGGGGCTACTTCAATAGGACAAAAACCATAGCGATAAAACGTGGAACTACATTATTGTTCCAAGTTTCAAAGAGCTAGCACAAACCGTGTTTGATTAGAGTTCCAACTACATGTATCCATATAGGAGAAAACAGAGTGAAAATTAAACATGAAAACGGTTACTGCAAAGGAACGGTTTAACCTAGAAGAACGAAATTTGGTGAGCCAAGTGGGAATGGTGGGCTGATCATTAAATGGAAGTATCATCAAGATTGGGTGAAAAAATGTTTGCTGAGATTTCCGGAAACTCGTAGTTTTTTGGAATCTTGGCAACCCCTTTCAATGAAAATGATTCTCGTCAGTCTCTTCTTGGGGCTACTTCAATAGGACAGAAACCATAGCGATAGAACTTGGAACTACATTATTGTGCCAAGTTTCAAAGAGCTAGCACAAACCGTGTTTGATTTAGAGTTCCAACTACATGTATCCATATAGGAGAAAACAGAGTGAAACCTAAACATGAAAATGGTTACTGCAAAGGAACGGTTTAACCTAGAAGAACGAAATTTGGTGAGCCAAGTGGGATTTGTGGGGTGATCATTAAATGGAAGTATCATCAAGATTGGGTGAAAAAATGTTTGCTGAGATTTCCGGAAACTCGTACTTTTTGGAAGCTTGGCAACCCCTTTCAATGAAAGTGATGCTCGTCAGTCTCTGCTTGGGGCTACTTCAATAGGACCCAAACCATAGCGATAGAACTTGGAACTACATTATTGTGCCAAGTTTCAAAGAGCTAGCACAAACCGTGTTTGATTTAGAGTTCCAACTACATGAATCCATATAGGAGAAAACAGAGTGAAACCTAAACATGAAAACGGTTACTGCAAATAAACGGTTTAACCTAGAAGAACGAAATTTGGTGAGCCATGTGGGAATCGTGTACTGATCACTACCTGCAAGTATCATCAAGATTGGGTGAAAAAATGTTGCTGAGATTTGAGGAAACTCGTACTAATTGGAAACTTGACAAACCCTTTCAATGAAAGTGATTCTCGTCAGTCTCTGCTTTAGGCTCCTTCAATAGGACACAAACCGAAGTGATAAAACTTGGAAATACATTATTGTGCCAAGTTTCAAAGAGCTAGCACAAACCGTGTTTGATTTAGAGTTCCAACTACATGTATCCATATAGCAGAAAACAGAGTGAAACCTAAACATGAAAACGGTTCCTGCAAAGGAACGGTTTAACCTAGAAGAACGAAATTTGGTGAGCCAAGTGGGATTCGTGTATTGATCATGGCCTGCAAGTATCATCAAGATTGGGTGAAAAAATGTTTGCTGAGATTTCCGGAAACTCGTAGTTTTTTGGAATCTTGGCAACCCTTTCAATGAAAGTGATGCTCATCAGTCTCTGCTTGGGGCTACTTCAATAGGACACAAACCATAGCGATAGAACTTGGAACTACATAATTGGGCCATGTTTCAAAGAGCTAGCACAAACCGTGTTTGATTTAGCGTTCCAACTACATGTATCCATATAGGAGAAAACAGAGTGAAACCTAAACATGAAAACGGTTACTGCAAAGGAACGGTTTAACCTAGAAGAACGTAATTTGGTGAGCCAAGTGGGATTGGTGGGCTGATCATTAAATTGAAGTATCATCAACATTGGGTGAAAAAATGTTTGCTGAGATTTCCGGAAACTCGCAGTTTTTTGGAAGCTTGGCAACCCCTTTCAATGAAAGTGATTCTCGTCAGTCTCTGCTTTGGGCTACTTCAATAGGACACATACCATAGCGATACAACTTGGAACTACATTATTGTGCCAAGTTTCAAAGAGCTTGCACAAACCGTGTTTGATTTAGAGTTCCAACTACATGTATCCATATAGGAGAAAACAGAGTGAAACCTTAACATGAAAACGGTTACTGCAAAGGAGCGGTTTATCCTAGAAGAACGAAATTTGGTGAGCCAAGTGTGATTCGTGTACTGATCACTACCTGCAAGTATCATCAAGATTGGGTGAAAAAATATTTGCTGAGATTTCCGGAAACTCGTAGTTTTTTGGAAGCTTGGCAACCCCTTTCAATGAAAGTGATTCTCGTCAGTCTCTGCTTGGGGCTACTTCAATAGGACAAAAACCATAGCGATAGAACGTGGAACTACATTATTGTGCCAAGTTTCAAAGAGCTAGCACAAATCGTGTTTGATTTAGAGTTCCAACTACATGTATCCATATAGGAGAAAACAGAGTGAAACCTAAACATGAAAACGGTTCCTGCAAAGGAACGGTTTAACCTAGAAGAACGAAATTTGGTGAGCCAAGTGGGATTCGTGTATTGATCATGGCCTGCAAGTATCATCAAGATTGGGTGAAAAAATGTTTGCTGAGATTTCAGGAAACTCGTAGTTTTTTGGAAGCTTGGCAACCCCTTTCAATGAAAGTGATTCTCGCCAGTCTCTGCTTGGGGCTACTTCAAAAGGACACAAACCATAGCGATAGAACTTGGAATTACATTATTGTGCCAAGTTTCAAAGAGCTAGCACAAACCGTGTTTGATTTAGAGTTCCAAATGCATGTATCCATATAGGAGAAAACAGAGTGAAACCTAAACATGAAAACGGTTACTGCAAAGGAACGGTTTAACCTAGAAAAACGAAATTTGGTGAGCCAAGTGGGAATGGTGGGCTGATCATTAAATGGAAGTATCATCAACATTGGGTGAAAAAATGTTTGCTGAGATTTCCGGAAACTTGCAGTTTTTGGAATCTTGGCAACCCCTTTCAATGAAAGTGATGCTCGTCAGTCTCTGTTTGGGGCTACTTCAATAGGACACAAACCATAGCGATAGAACTTGGAACAACATTATTGTGCCAAGTTTCAAAGAGCTAGCACAAACCGTGTTTGATTTAGAGTTCCAACTACATGTATCCATATAGGAGAAAACAGAGTGAAACCTAAACATGAAAACGGTTACTGCAAAGGAACGGTTTAACCTAGAAGAACGAAATTTGGTGAGCCAAGTGGGATTGGTGGGCTGATCATTAAATGGAAGTATCATCAAGATTGGGTGAAAAAATGTTTGCTGAGATTTCCGGAAACTCGTACTTTTTGGAAGCTTGGCAACCCCTTTCAATGAAAGTGATTCTCGTCAGTCTCTGCTTGGGGCTCCTTCAATAGGACACAAACCGAAGTGATAAAACTTGGAACTACATTATTGTGCCAAGTTTCAAAGAGCTAGCACAAACCGTGTTTGATTTAGAGTTCCAACTACATGTATCCATATAGCAGAAAACAGAGTGAAACCTAAACATGAAAACGGTTCCTGCAAAGGAACGGTTTAACCTAGAAGAACGAAATTTGGTGAGCCAAGTGGGATTCGTGTATTGATCATGGCCTGCAAGTATCATCAAGATTGGGTGAAAAAATGTTTGCTGAGATTTCCGGAAACTCGTAGTTTTTTGGAATCTTGGCAACCCCTTTCAATGAAAGTGATGCTCATCAGTCTCTGCTTGGGGCTACTTCAATAGGACACAAACCATAGCGATAGAACTTGGAACTACATAATTGGGCCAAGTTTCAAAGAGCTAGCACAAACCGTGTTTGATTTAGCGTTCCAACTACATGTATCCATATAGGAGAAAACAGAGTGAAACCTAAACATGAAAACGGTTACTGCAAAGGAACGGTTTAACCTAGAAGAACGTAATTTGGTGAGCCAAGTGGGATTGGTGGGCTGATCATTAAATTGAAGTATCATCAACATTGGGTGAAAAAATGTTTGCTGAGATTTCCGGAAACTCGCAGTTTTTTGGAAGCTTGGCAACCCCTTTCAATGAAAGTGATTCTCGTCAGTCTCTGCTTTGGGCTACTTCAATAGGACACATACCATAGCGATACAACTTGGAACTACATTATTGTGCCAAGTTTCAAAGAGCTTGCACAAACCGTGTTTGATTTAGAGTTCCAACTACATGTATCCATATAGGAGGAAACAGAGTGAAACCTTAACATGAAAACGGTTACTGCAAAGGAGCGGTTTAACCTAGAAGAACGAAATTTGGTGAGCCAAGTGTGATTCGTATACTGATCACTACCTGCAAGTATCATCAAGATTGGGTGAAAAAATATTTGCTGAGATTTCCGGAAACTCGTAGTTTTTTGGAATCTTGGCAACCCCTTTCAATGAAAGTGATTCTCGTCAGTCTCTGCTTGGGGCTACTTCAATAGGACAAAAACCATAGCGATAGAACGTGGAACTACATTATTGTGCCAAGTTTCAAAGAGCTAGCACAAACCGTGTTTGAATTAGAGTTCCAACTACATGTATCCATATAGGAGAAAACAGAGTGAAACCTAAACATGAAAACGGTTACTGCAAAGGAACAGTTTAACCTAGAAGAACGAAATTTGGTGAGCCAAGTGGGAGTGGTGGGCTGATCATTAAATGGAAGTATCATCAAGATTGGGTGAAAAAATGTTTGCTGAGATTTCCGGAAACTCGTACTTTTTGGAAGCTTGGCAACCCCTTTCAATGAAAGTGATTCTCGTCAGTCTCTGCTTGGGGCTCCTTCAATAGGACACAAACCGAAGTGATAAAACTTGGAACTACATTATTGTGCCAAGTTTCAAAGAGCTAGCACAAACCGTGTTTGATTTAGAGTTCCAACTACATGTATCCATATAGCAGAAAACAGAGTGAAACCTAAACATGAAAACGGTTCCTGCAAAGGAACGGTTTAACCTAGAAGAACGAAATTTGGTGAGCCAAGTGGGATTCGTGTATTGATCATGGCCTGCAAGTATCATCAAGATTGGGTGAAAAAATGTTTGCTGAGATTTCCGGAAACTCGTAGTTTTTTGGAATCTTGGCAACCCCTTTCAATGAAAGTGATGCTCATCAGTCTCTGCTTGGGGCTACTTCAATAGGACACAAACCATAGCGATAGAACTTGGAACTACATAATTGGGCCAAGTTTCAAAGAGCTAGCACAAACCGTGTTTGATTTAGCGTTCCAACTACATGTATCCATATAGGAGAAAACAGAGTGAAACCTAAACATGAAAACGGTTACTGCAAAGGAACGGTTTAACCTAGAAGAACGTAATTTGGTGAGCCAAGTGGGATTGGTGGGCTGATCATTAAATTGAAGTATCATCAACATTGGGTGAAAAAATGTTTGCTGAGATTTCCGGAAACTCGCAGTTTTTTGGAAGCTTGGCAACCCCTTTCAATGAAAGTGATTCTCGTCAGTCTCTGCTTTGGGCTACTTCAATAGGACACATACAATAGCGATACAACTTGGAACTACATTATTGTGCCAAGTTTCAAAGAGCTTGCACAAACCGTGTTTGATTTAGAGTTCCAACTACATGTATCCATATAGGAGGAAACAGAGTGAAACCTTAACATGAAAACGTTTACTGCATAGGAGCGGTTTAACCTAGAAGAACGAAATTTGGTGAGCCAAGTGTGATTCGTATACTGATCACTACCTGTAAGTATCATCAAGATTGGGTGAAAAAATATTTGCTGAGATTTCCGGAAACTCGTAGTTTTTTGGAATCTTGGCAACCCCTTTCAATGAAAGTGATTCTCGTCAGTCTCTGCTTGGGGCTACTTCAATAGGACAAAAACCATAGCGATAGAACGTGGAACTACATTATTGTGCCAAGTTTCAAAGAGCTAGCACAAACCGTGTTTGAATTAGAGTTCCAACTACATGTATCCATATAGGAGAAAACAGAGTGAAACCTAAACATGAAAACGGTTACTGCAAAGGAACAGTTTAACCTAGAAGAACGAAATTTGGTGAGCCAAGTGGGAGTGGTGGGCTGATCATTAAATGGAAGTATCATCAAGATTGGGTGAAAAAATGTTTGCTGAGATTGCCGGAAACTCGTACTTTTTGGAAGCTTGGCAACCCCTTTCAATGAAAGTGATTCTCGTCAGTCTCTGCTTGGGCCTTCCTCAAAAGGTTACAAACCATAGCGATAGAACTTGGAACTACATTACTGTGCCAAGTTTCAAAGAGCTAGTACAAACCGTGTTTGATTTAGAGTTCCAACTACATGTATCCATATAGGAGAAAACAGAGTGAAACCTAAACATGAAAACGGTTACTGCAAAGGAAAGGTTTAACCCAGAAGAACGAAATTTCGTGAGCCAATTGGGATTGGTGAGCTGATCATTAAATGGAAGTTTCATCAAGATTGGGTCAAAAAATGTTTGCTGAGATTTCAGGAAACTCGTAGTTTTTTTAAGCTTGGCAACCCCTTTCAATGAAAGTGATGCTCGTCAGTCTCTGCTTGGGGCTACTTCAATAGGACACAAACCATAGCGATAGAACTTGAAACTACATTATTGTGCCAAGTTTCAAAGAGCTAGCACAAACCGTGTTTGATTTAGAGTTCCAACTACATGTATCCATGTAGGAGAAAACAGAGTGAAACCTAAACATGAAAACGGTTACTGCAAAGGAACGGTTTAACCTAGAAGAACGAAATTTCGTGAGCCAAGTGGGATCGGTGAGCTGATCATTAAATGGAAGTTTCATCAAGATTGGGTCAAAAAATGTTTGCTGAGATTTCAGGAAACTCGTAGTTTTTTGGAAGCTTGGCAACCCCTTTCAATGAAAGTGAACCTCATCAGTCTCTGCTTGGGGCTACTTCAATTGGACACAAACCATAGCGATAGAACTTGGAACTACATTATTGTGCCAAGTTTCAAAGAGCTAGCACAAACCGTGTTTGATTTAGAGTTCCAACTACACGTATCCATATAAGAGAAAACAGAGTGAAACCTAAACATGAAAACGGTTACTGCAAAGGAACGGTTTAACCTAGAAGAACGAAATTTGGTGAGCCAAGTGGGATTTGTGGGGTGATCATTAAATGGAAGTATCATCAAGATTGGGTGAAAAAATGTTTGCTGAGATTTCCGGAAACTCGTACTTTTTGGAAGCTTGGCAACCCCTTTCAATGAAAGTGATGCTCGTCAGTCTCTGCTTGGGGCTACTTCAATAGGACCCAAACCATAGCAATAGAACTTGGAACTACATTATTGTGCCAAGTTTCAAAGAGCTAGCACAAACCGTGTTTGATTTAGAGTTCCAACTACATGAATCCATATAGGAGAAAACAGAGTGAAACCTAAACATGAAAACGGTTACTGCAAAGGAACGGTTTAACCTAGAAGAACGAAATTTGGTGAGCCATGTGGGAATCGTGTACTGATCACTACCTGCAAGTATCATCAAGATTGGGTGAAAAAATGTTTGCTGAGATTTGAGGAAACTCGTACTAATTGGAAACTTGACAACCCCTTTCAATGAAAGTGATTCTCGTCAGTCTCTGCTTGGGGCTCCTTCAATAGGACACAAACCGAAGTGATAAAACTTGGAACTACATTATTGTGCCAAGTTTCAAAGAGCTAGCACAAACCGTGTTTGATTTAGAGTTCCAACTACATGTATCCATATAGGAGAAAACAGAGTGAAACCTAAACATGAAAACGGTTCCTGCAAAGGAACGGTTTAACCTAGAAGAACGAAATTTGGTGAGCCAAGTGGGATTCGTGTATTGATCATGGCCTGCAAGTATCATCAAGATTGGGTGAAAAAATGTTTGCTGAGATTTCCGGAAACTCGTAGTTTTTTGGAATCTTGGCAACCCCTTTCAATGAAAGTGATGCTCATCAGTCTCTGCTTGGGGCTACTTCAATAGGACACAAACCATAGCGATAGAACTTGGAACTACATAATTGGGCCAAGTTTCAAAGAGCTAGCACAAACCGTGTTTGATTTAGCGTTCCAACTACATGTATCCATATAGGAGAAAACAGAGTGAAACCTAAACATGAAAACGGTTACTGCAAAGGAACGGTTTAACCTAGAAGAACGTAATTTGGTGAGCCAAGTGGGATTGGTGGGCTGATCATTAAATTGAAGTATCATCAACATTGGGTGAAAAAATGTTTGCTGAGATTTCCGGAAACTCGCAGTTTTTTGGAAGCTTGGCAACCCCTTTCAATGAAAGTGATTCTCGTCAGTCTCTGCTTTGGGCTACTTCAATAGGACACATACAATAGCGATACAACTTGGAACTACATTATTGTGCCAAGTTTCAAAGAGCTTGCACAAACCGTGTTTGATTTAGAGTTCCAACTACATGTATCCATATAGGAGGAAACAGAGTGAAACCTTAACATGAAAACGTTTACTGCATAGGAGCGGTTTAACCTAGAAGAACGAAATTTGGTGAGCCAAGTGTGATTCGTATACTGATCACTACCTGTAAGTATCATCAAGATTGGGTGAAAAAATATTTGCTGAGATTTCCGGAAACTCGTAGTTTTTTGGAATCTTGGCAACCCCTTTCAATGAAAGTGATTCTCGTCAGTCTCTGCTTGGGGCTACTTCAATAGGACAAAAACCATAGCGATAGAACGTGGAACTACATTATTGTGCCAAGTTTCAAAGAGCTAGCACAAACCGTGTTTGAATTAGAGTTCCAACTACATGTATCCATATAGGAGAAAACAGAGTGAAACCTAAACATGAAAACGGTTACTGCAAAGGAACAGTTTAACCTAGAAGAACGAAATTTGGTGAGCCAAGTGGGAGTGGTGGGCTGATCATTAAATGGAAGTATCATCAAGATTGGGTGAAAAAATGTTTGCTGAGATTGCCGGAAACTCGTACTTTTTGGAAGCTTGGCAACCCCTTTCAATGAAAGTGATTCTCGTCAGTCTCTGCTTGGGCCTTCCTCAAAAGGTTACAAACCATAGCGATAGAACTTGGAACTACATTACTGTGCCAAGTTTCAAAGAGCTAGTACAAACCGTGTTTGATTTAGAGTTCCAACTACATGTATCCATATAGGAGAAAACAGAGTGAAACCTAAACATGAAAACGGTTACTGCAAAGGAAAGGTTTAACCCAGAAGAACGAAATTTCGTGAGCCAATTGGGATTGGTGAGCTGATCATTAAATGGAAGTTTCATCAAGATTGGGTCAAAAAATGTTTGCTGAGATTTCAGGAAACTCGTAGTTTTTTTAAGCTTGGCAACCCCTTTCAATGAAAGTGATGCTCGTCAGTCTCTGCTTGGGGCTACTTCAATAGGACACAAACCATAGCGATAGAACTTGAAACTACATTATTGTGCCAAGTTTCAAAGAGCTAGCACAAACCGTGTTTGATTTAGAGTTCCAACTACATGTATCCATGTAGGAGAAAACAGAGTGAAACCTAAACATGAAAACGGTTACTGCAAAGGAACGGTTTAACCTAGAAGAACGAAATTTCGTGAGCCAAGTGGGATCGGTGAGCTGATCATTAAATGGAAGTTTCATCAAGATTGGGTCAAAAAATGTTTGCTGAGATTTCAGGAAACTCGTAGTTTTTTGGAAGCTTGGCAACCCCTTTCAATGAAAGTGAACCTCATCAGTCTCTGCTTGGGGCTACTTCAATTGGACACAAACCATAGCGATAGAACTTGGAACTACATTATTGTGCCAAGTTTCAAAGAGCTAGCACAAACCGTGTTTGATTTAGAGTTCCAACTACACGTATCCATATAAGAGAAAACAGAGTGAAACCTAAACATGAAAACGGTTACTGCAAAGGAACGGTTTAACCTAGAAGAATGAAATTTGGTGAGCCAAGTGGGATTTGTGGGGTGATCATTAAATGGAAGTATCATCAAGATTGGGTGAAAAAATGTTTGCTGAGATTTCCGGAAACTCGTACTTTTTGGAAGCTTGGCAACCCCTTTCAATGAAAGTGATGCTCGTCAGTCTCTGCTTGGGGCTACTTCAATAGGACCCCAAACCATAGCAATAGAACTTGGAACTACATTATTGTGCCAAGTTTCAAAGAGCTAGCACAAACCGTGTTTGATTTAGAGTTCCAACTACATGAATCCATATAGGAGAAAACAGAGTGAAACCTAAACATGAAAACGGTTACTGCAAAGGAACGGTTTAACCTAGAAGAACGAAATTTGGTGAGCCATGTGGGAATCGTGTACTGATCACTACCTGCAAGTATCATCAAGATTGGGTGAAAAAATGTTTGCTGAGATTTGAGGAAACTCGTACTAATTGGAAACTTGACAACCCCTTTCAATGAAAGTGATTCTCGTCAGTCTCTGCTTGGGGCTCCTTCAATAGGACACAAACCGAAGTGATAAAACTTGGAACTACATTATTGTGCCAAGTTTCAAAGAGCTAGCACAAACCGTGTTTGATTTAGAGTTCCAACTACATGTATCCATATAGGAGAAAACAGAGTGAAACCAAAACATGAAAACGGTTCCTGCAAAGGAACGGTTTAACCTAGAAGAACGAAATTTGGTGAGCCAAGTGGGATTCGTGTATTGATCATGGCCTGCAAGTATCATCAAGATTGGGTGAAAAAATGTTTGCTGAGATTTCAGGAAACTCGTAGTTTTTTGGAAGCTTGGCAACCCCTTTCAATGAAAGTGATTCTCGCCAGTCTCTGCTTGGGGCTACTTCAAAAGGACACAAACCATAGCGATAGAACTTGGAATTACATTATTGTGCCAAGTTTCAAAGAGCTAGCACAAACCGTGTTTGATTTAGAGTTCCAAATGCATGTATCCATATAGGAGAAAACAGAGTGAAACCTAAACATGAAAACGGTTACTGCAAAGGAACGGTTTAACCTAGAAGAACGAAATTTGGTGAGCCAAAGTGGGAATGGTGGGCTGATCATTAAATGGAAGTATCATCAACATTGGGTGAAAAAATGTTTGCTGAGATTTCCGGAAACTTGCAGTTTTTTGGAATCTTGGCAACCCCTTTCAATGAAAGTGATGCTCGTCAGTCTCTGTTTGGGGCTACTTCAATAGGACACAAACCATAGCGATAGAACTTGGAACAACATTATTGTGCCAAGTTTCAAAGAGCTAGCACAAACCGTGTTTGATTTAGAGTTCCAACTACATGTATCCATATAGGAGAAAACAGAGTGAAACCTAAACATGAAAACGGTTACTGCAAAGGAACGGTTTAACCTAGAAGAACGAAATTTGGTGAGCCAAGTGGGATTGGTGGGCTGATCATTAAATGGAAGTATCATCAAGATTGGGTGAAAAAATGTTTGCTGAGATTTCCGGAAACTCGTACTTTTTGGAAGCTTGGCAACCCCTTTCAATGAAAGTGATTCTCGTCAGTCTCTGCTTGGGGCTCCTTCAATAGGACACAAACCGAAGTGATAAAACTTGGAACTACATTATTGTGCCAAGTTTCAAAGAGCTAGCACAAACCGTGTTTGATTTAGAGTTCCAACTACATGTATCCATATAGCAGAAAACAGAGTGAAACCTAAACATGAAAACGGTTCCTGCAAAGGAACGGTTTAACCTAGAAGAACGAAATTTGGTGAGCCAAGTGGGATTCGTGTATTGATCATGGCCTGCAAGTATCATCAAGATTGGGTGAAAAAATGTTTGCTGAGATTTCCGGAAACTCGTAGTTTTTTGGAATCTTGGCAACCCCTTTCAATGAAAGTGATGCTCATCAGTCTCTGCTTGTGGCTACTTCAATAGGACACAAACCATAGCGATAGAACTTGGAACTACATATTGGGCCAAGTTTCAAAGAGGTAGCACAAACCGTGTTTGATTTAGCGTTCCAACTACATGTATCCATATAGGAGAAAACAGAGTGAAACCTAAACATGAAAACGGTTACTGCAAAGGAACGGTTTAACCTAGAAGAACGTAATTTGGTGAGCCAAGTGGGATTGGTGGGCTGATCATTAAATTGAAGTATCATCAACATTGGGTGAAAAAATGTTTGCTGAGATTTCCGGAAACTCGCAGTTTTTTGGAAGCTTGGCAACCCCTTTCAATGAAAGTGATTCTCGTCAGTCTCTGCTTTGGGCTACTTCAATAGGACACATACCATAGCGATACAACTTGGAACTACATTATTGTGCCAAGTTTCAAAGAGCTTGCACAAACCGTGTTTGATTTAGAGTTCCAACTACATGTATCCATATAGGAGGAAACAGAGTGAAACCTTAACATGAAAACGGTTACTGCAAAGGAGCGGTTTAACCTAGAAGAACGAAATTTGGTGAGCCAAGTGTGATTCGTATACTGATCACTACCTGCAAGTATCATCAAGATTGGGTGAAAAAATATTTGCTGAGATTTCCGGAAACTCGTAGTTTTTTGGAATCTTGGCAACCCCTTTCAATGAAAGTGATTCTCGTCAGTCTCTGCTTGGGGCTCCTTCAATAGGACACAAACCGAAGTGATAAAACTTGGAACTACATTATTGTGCCAAGTTTCAAAGAGCTAGCAGAAACCGTGTTTGATTTAGAGTTCCAACTACATGTATCCATATAGGAGAAAACAGAGTGAAACCTAAACATGAAAACGGTTCCTGCAAAGGAACGGTTTAACCTAGAAGTACGAAATTAGGTGAGCCAAGTGGGATTGGTGGGCTGATCATTAAATGGAAGTATCATCAACATTGGGTGAAAAAATGTTTGCTGAGATTTCCGGAAACTCGCAGTTTTTTGGAAGCTTGGCAACCCCTTTCAATGAAAGTGATTCTCGTCAGTCTCTGCTTGGGGCTCCTTCAATAGGACACAAACCGAAGTGATAAAACTTGGAACTACATTATTGTGCCAAGTTTCAAAGAGCTAGCACAAACCGTGTTTGATTTAGAGTTCCAACTACATGTATCCATATAGCAGAAAACAGAGTGAAACCTAAACATGAAAACGGTTCCTGCAAAGGAACGGTTTCACCTAGAAGAACGAAATTTGGTGAGCCAAGTGGGATTCGTGTATTGATCATGGCCTGCAAGTATCATCACGATTGGGTGAAAAAATGTTTGCTGAGATTTCCGGAAACTCGTAGTTTTTTGGAATCTTGGCAACCCCTTTCAATGAAAGTGATGCTCATCAGTCTCTGCTTGGGGCTACTTCAATAGGACACAAACCATAGCGATAGAACTTGGAACTACATAATTGGGCCAAGTTTCAAAGAGCTAGCACAAACCGTGTTTGATTTAGCGTTCCAACTACATGTATCCATATAGGAGAAAACAGAGTGAAACCTAAACATGAAAACGGTTACTGCAAAGGAACGGTTTAACCTAGAAGAACGTAATTTGGTGAGCCAAGTGGGATTGGTGGGCTGATCATTAAATTGAAGTATCATCAACATTGGGTGAAAAAATGTTTGCTGAGATTTCCGGAAACTCGCAGTTTTTTGGAAGCTTGGCAACCCCTTTCAATGAAAGTGATACTCGTCAGTCTCTGCTTTGGGCTACTTCAATAGGACACATACCATAGCGATACAACTTGGAACTACATTATTGTGCCAAGTTTCAAAGAGCTTGCACAAACCGTGTTTGATTTAGAGTTCCAACTACATGTATCCATATAGGAGAAAACAGAGTGAAACCTTAACATGAAAACGGTTACTGCAAAGGAGCGGTTTAACCTAGAAGAACGAAATTTGGTGAGCCAAGTGTGATTCGTGTACTGATCACTACCTGCAAGTATCATCAAGATTGGGTGAAAAAATATTTGCTGAGATTTCCGGAAACTCGTAGTTTTTTGGAAGCTTGGCAACCTGTTTCAATGAAAGTGATTCTCGTCAGTCTCTGCTTGGGGCTACTTCAATAGGACAAAAACCATAGCGATAGAACGTGGAACTACATTATTGTGCCAAGTTTCAAAGAGCTAGCACAAACCGTGTTTGATTTAGAGTTCCAACTACATGTATCCATATAGGAGAAAACAGAGTGAAACCTAAACATGAAAACGGTTCCTGCAAAGGAACGGTTTAACCTAGAAGAACGAAATTTGGTGAGCCAAGTGGGAATGGTGGGCTGATCATTAAATGGAAGTATCATCAAGATTGGGTGAAAAAATGTTTGCTGAGATTTCCGGAAACTTGCAGTTTTTTGGAATCTTGGCAACCCCTTTCAATGAAAGTGATGCTCGTGAGTCTCTGTTTGGGGCTACTTCAATAGGACACAAACCATAGCGATAGAACTTGGAACAACATTATTGTGCCAAGTTTCAAAGAGCTAGCACAAACCGTGTTTGATTTAGAGTTCCAACTACATGTATCCATATAGGAGAAAACAGAGTGAAACCTAAACATGAAAACGGTTACTGCAAAGGAACGGTTTAAGCTAGAAGAACGAAATTTGGTGAGCCAAGTGGGATTGGTGGGCTGATCATTAAATGGAAGTATCATCAACATTGGGTGAAAAAATGTTTGCTGAGATTTCCGGAAACTCGCAGTTTTTTGGAAGCTTGGCAACCCCTTTCAATGAAAGTGATTCTCGTCAGTCTCTGCTTGGGGCTCCTTCAATAGGACACAAACCGAAGTGATAAAACTTGGAACTACATTATTGTGCCAAGTTTCAAAGAGCTAGCACAAACCGTGTTTGATTTAGAGTTCCAACTACATGTATCCATATAGCAGAAAACAGAGTGAAACCTAAACATGAAAACGGTTCCTGCAAAGGAACGGTTTAACCTAGAAGAACGAAATTTGGTGAGCCAAGTGGGATTCGTGTATTGATCATGGCCTGCAAGTATCATCAAGATTGGGTGAAAAAATGTTTGCTGAGATTTCCGGAAACTCGTAGTTTTTTGGAATCTTGGCAACCCCTTTCAATGAAAGTGATGCTCATCAGTCTCTGCTTGGGGCTACTTCAATAGGACACAAACCATAGCGATAGAACTTGGAACTACATAATTGCGCCAAGTTTCAAAGAGCTAGCACAAACCGTGTTTGATTTAGCGTTCCAACTACATGTATCCATATAGGAGAAAACAGAGTGAAACCTAAACATGAAAACGGTTACTGCAAAGGAACGGTTTAACCTAGAAGAACGAAATTTCGTGAGCCAAGTGGGATCGGTGAGCTGATCATTAAATGGAAGTTTCATCAAGATTGGGTCAAAAAATGTTTGCTGAGATTTCAGGAAACTCGTAGTTTTTTGGAAGCTTGGCAACCCCTTTCAATGAAAGTGAACCTCATCAGTCTCTGCTTGGGGCTACTTCAATTGGACACAAACCATAGCGATAGAACTTGGCACTACATTATTGTGCCAAGTTTCAAAGAGCTAGCACAAACCGTGTTTGATTTAGAGTTCCAACTACACGTATCCATATAAGAGAAAACAGAGTGAAACCTAAACATGAAAACGGTTACTGCAAAGGAACGGTTTAACCTAGAAGAACGAAATTTGGTGAGCCAAGTGGGATTTGTGGGGTGATCATTAAATGGAAGTATCATCAAGATTGGGTGAAAAAATGTTTGCTGAGATTTCCGGAAACTCGTACTTTTTGGAAGCTTGGCAACCCCTTTCAATGAAAGTGATGCTCGTCAGTCTCTGCTTGGGGCTACTTCAATAGGACCCAAACCATAGCAATAGAACTTGGAACTACATTATTGTGCCAAGTTTCAAAGAGCTAGCACAAACCGTGTTTGATTTAGAGTTCCAACTACATGAATCCATATAGGAGAAAACAGAGTGAAACCTAAACATGAAAACGGTTACTGCAAAGGAACGGTTTAACCTAGAAGAACGAAATTTGGTGAGCCATGTGGGAATCGTGTACTGATCACTACCTGCAAGTATCATCAAGATTGGGTGAAAAAAATGTTTGCTGAGATTTGAGGAAACTCGTACTAATTGGAAACTTGACAACCCCTTTCAATGAAAGTGATTCTCGTCAGTCTCTGCTTGGGGCTCCTTCAATAGGACACAAACCGAAGTGATAAAACTTGGAACTACATTATTGTGCCAAGTTTCAAAGAGCTAGCACAAACCGTGTTTGATTTAGAGTTCCAACTACATGTATCCATATAGGAGAAAACAGAGTGAAACCTAAACATGAAAACGGTTCCTGCAAAGGAACGGTTTAACCTAGAAGTACGAAATTAGGTGAGCCAAGTGGGATTGGTGGGCTGATCATTAAATGGAAGTATCATCAACATTGGTGAAAAAATGTTTGCTGAGATTTCCGGAAACTCGCAGTTTTTTGGAAGCTTGGCAACCCCTTTCAATGAAAGTGATTCTCGTCAGTCTCTGCTTGGGGCTCCTTCAATAGGACACAAACCGAAGTGATAAAACTTGGAACTACATTATTGTGCCAAGTTTCAAAGAGGTAGCACAAACCGTGTTTGATTTAGAGTTCCAACTACATGTATCCATATAGCAGAAAACAGAGTGAAACCTAAACATGAAAACGGTTCCTGCAAAGGAACGGTTTCACCTAGAAGAACGAAATTTGGTGAGCCAAGTGGGATTCGTGTATTGATCATGGCCTGCAAGTATCATCACGATTGGGTGAAAAAATGTTTGCTGAGATTTCCGGAAACTCGTAGTTTTTTGGAATCTTGGCAACCCCTTTCAATGAAAGTGATGCTCATCAGTCTCTGCTTGGGGCTACTTCAATAGGACACAAACCATAGCGATAGAACTTGGAACTACATAATTGGGCCAAGTTTCAAAGAGCTAGCACAAACCGTGTTTGATTTAGCGTTCCAACTACATGTATCCATATAGGAGAAAACAGAGTGAAACCTAAACATGAAAACGGTTACTGCAAAGGAACGGTTTAACCTAGAAGAACGTAATTTGGTGAGCCAAGTGGGATTGGTGGGCTGATCATTAAATTGAAGTATCATCAACATTGGGTGAAAAAATGTTTGCTGAGATTTCCGGAAACTCGCAGTTTTTTGGAAGCTTGGCAACCCCTTTCAATGAAAGTGATACTCGTCAGTCTCTGCTTTGGGCTACTTCAATAGGACACATACCATAGCGATACAACTTGGAACTACATTATTGTGCCAAGTTTCAAAGAGCTTGCACAAACCGTGTTTGATTTAGAGTTCCAACTACATGTATCCATATAGGAGAAAACAGAGTGAAACCTTAACATGAAAACGGTTACTGCAAAGGAGCGGTTTAACCTAGAAGAACGAAATTTGGTGAGCCAAGTGTGATTCGTGTACTGATCACTACCTGCAAGTATCATCAAGATTGGGTGAAAAAATATTTGCTGAGATTTCCGGAAACTCGTAGTTTTTTGGAAGCTTGGCAACCTGTTTCAATGAAAGTGATTCTCGTCAGTCTCTGCTTGGGGCTACTTCAATAGGACAAAAACCATAGCGATAGAACGTGGAACTACATTATTGTGCCAAGTTTCAAAGAGCTAGCACAAACCGTGTTTGATTTAGAGTTCCAACTACATGTATCCATATAGGAGAAAACAGAGTGAAACCTAAACATGAAAACGGTTCCTGCAAAGGAACGGTTTAACCTAGAAGAACGAAATTTGGTGAGCCAAGTGGGAATGGTGGGCTGATCATTAAATGGAAGTATCATCAAGATTGGGTGAAAAAATGTTTGCTGAGATTTCCGGAAACTTGCAGTTTTTTGGAATCTTGGCAACCCCTTTCAATGAAAGTGATGCTCGTGAGTCTCTGTTTGGGGCTACTTCAATAGGACACAAACCATAGCGATAGAACTTGGAACAACATTATTGTGCCAAGTTTCAAAGAGCTAGCACAAACCGTGTTTGATTTAGAGTTCCAACTACATGTATCCATATAGGAGAAAACAGAGTGAAACCTAAACATGAAAACGGTTACTGCAAAGGAACGGTTTAAGCTAGAAGAACGAAATTTGGTGAGCCAAGTGGGATTGGTGGGCTGATCATTAAATGGAAGTATCATCAACATTGGGTGAAAAAATGTTTGCTGAGATTTCCGGAAACTCGCAGTTTTTTGGAAGCTTGGCAACCCCTTTCAATGAAAGTGATTCTCGTCAGTCTCTGCTTGGGGCTCCTTCAATAGGACACAAACCGAAGTGATAAAACTTGGAACTACATTATTGTGCCAAGTTTCAAAGAGCTAGCACAAACCGTGTTTGATTTAGAGTTCCAACTACATGTATCCATATAGCAGAAAACAGAGTGAAACCTAAACATGAAAACGGTTCCTGCAAAGGAACGGTTTAACCTAGAAGAACGAAATTTGGTGAGCCAAGTGGGATTCGTGTATTGATCATGGCCTGCAAGTATCATCAAGATTGGGTGAAAAAATGTTTGCTGAGATTTCCGGAAACTCGTAGTTTTTTGGAATCTTGGCAACCCCTTTCAATGAAAGTGATGCTCATCAGTCTCTGCTTGGGGCTACTTCAATAGGACACAAACCATAGCGATAGAACTTGGAACTACATAATTGCGCCAAGTTTCAAAGAGCTAGCACAAACCGTGTTTGATTTAGCGTTCCAACTACATGTATCCATATAGGAGAAAACAGAGTGAAACCTAAACATGAAAACGGTTACTGCAAAGGAACGGTTTAACCTAGAAGAACGAAATTTCGTGAGCCAAGTGGGATCGGTGAGCTGATCATTAAATGGAAGTTTCATCAAGATTGGGTCAAAAAATGTTTGCTGAGATTTCAGGAAACTCGTAGTTTTTTGGAAGCTTGGCAACCCCTTTCAATGAAAGTGAACCTCATCAGTCTCTGCTTGGGGCTACTTCAATTGGACACAAACCATAGCGATAGAACTTGGCACTACATTATTGTGCCAAGTTTCAAAGAGCTAGCACAAACCGTGTTTGATTTAGAGTTCCAACTACACGTATCCATATAAGAGAAAACAGAGTGAAACCTAAACATGAAAACGGTTACTGCAAAGGAACGGTTTAACCTAGAAGAACGAAATTTGGTGAGCCAAGTGGGATTTGTGGGGTGATCATTAAATGGAAGTATCATCAAGATTGGGTGAAAAAATGTTTGCTGAGATTTCCGGAAACTCGTACTTTTTGGAAGCTTGGCAACCCCTTTCAATGAAAGTGATGCTCGTCAGTCTCTGCTTGGGGCTACTTCAATAGGACCCAAACCATAGCAATAGAACTTGGAACTACATTATTGTGCAAGTTTCAAAGAGCTAGCACAAACCGTGTTTGATTTAGAGTTCCAACTACATGAATCCATATAGGAGAAAACAGAGTGAAACCTAAACATGAAAACGGTTACTGCAAAGGAACGGTTTAACCTAGAAGAACGAAATTTGGTGAGCCATGTGGGAATCGTGTACTGATCACTACCTGCAAGTATCATCAAGATTGGGTGAAAAAATGTTTGCTGAGATTTGAGGAAACTCGTACTAATTGGAAACTTGACAACCCCTTTCAATGAAAGTGATTCTCGTCAGTCTCTGCTTGGGGCTCCTTCAATAGGACACAAACCGAAGTGATAAAACTTGGAACTACATTATTGTGCCAAGTTTCAAAGAGCTAGCACAAACCGTGTTTGATTTAGAGTTCCAACTACATGTATCCATATAGGAGAAAACAGAGTGAAACCTAAACATGAAAACGGTTCCTGCAAAGGAACGGTTTAACCTAGAAGTACGAAATTAGGTGAGCCAAGTGGGATTGGTGGGCTGATCATTAAATGGAAGTATCATCAACATTGGGTGAAAAAATGTTTGCTGAGATTTCCGGAAACTCGCAGTTTTTTGGAAGCTTGGCAACCCCTTTCAATGAAAGTGATTCTCGTCAGTCTCTGCTTGGGGCTCCTTCAATAGGACACAAACCGAAGTGATAAAACTTGGAACTACATTATTGTGCCAAGTTTCAAAGAGGTAGCACAAACCGTGTTTGATTTAGAGTTCCAACTACATGTATCCATATAGCAGAAAACAGAGTGAAACCTAAACATGAAAACGGTTCCTGCAAAGGAACGGTTTCACCTAGAAGAACGAAATTTGGTGAGCCAAGTGGGATTCGTGTATTGATCATGGCCTGCAAGTATCATCAAGATTGGGTGAAAAAATGTTTGCTGAGATTTCCGGAAACTCGTAGTTTTTTGGAATCTTGGCAACCCCTTTCAATGAAAGTGATGCTCATCAGTCTCTGCTTGGGGCTACTTCAATAGGACACAAACCATAGCGATAGAACTTGGAACTACATAATTGGGCCAAGTTTCAAAGAGCTAGCACAAACCGTGTTTGATTTAGCGTTCCAACTACATGTATCCATATAGGAGAAAACAGAGTGAAACCTAAACATGAAAACGGTTACTGCAAAGGAACGGTTTAACCTAGAAGAACGTAATTTGGTGAGCCAAGTGGGATTGGTGGGCTGATCATTAAATTGAAGTATCATCAATATTGGGTGAAAAAATGTTTGCTGAGATTTCCGGAAACTCGCAGTTTTTTGGAAGCTTGGCAACCCCTTTCAATGAAAGTGATACTCGTCAGTCTCTGCTTTGGGCTACTTCAATAGGACACATACCATAGCGATACAACTTGGAACTACATTATTGTGCCAAGTTTCAAAGAGCTTGCACAAACCGTGTTTGATTTAGAGTTCCAACTACATGTATCCATATAGGAGAAAACAGAGTGAAACCTTAACATGAAAACGGTTACTGCAAAGGAGCGGTTTAACCTAGAAGAACGAAATTTGGTGAGCCAAGTGTGATTCGTGTACTGATCACTACCTGCAAGTATCATCAAGATTGGGTGAAAAAATATTTGCTGAGATTTCCGGAAACTCGTAGTTTTTTGGAAGCTTGGCAACCTGTTTCAATGAAAGTGATTCTCGTCAGTCTCTGCTTGGGGCTACTTCAATAGGACAAAAACCATAGCGATAGAACGTGGAACTACATTATTGTGCCAAGTTTCAAAGAGCTAGCACAAACCGTGTTTGATTTAGAGTTCCAACTACATGTATCCATATAGGAGAAAACAGAGTGAAACCTAAACATGAAAACGGTTCCTGCAAAGGAACGGTTTAACCTAGAAGAACGAAATTTGGTGAGCCAAGTGGGAATGGTGGGCTGATCATTAAATGGAAGTATCATCAAGATTGGGTGAAAAAATGTTTGCTGAGATTTCCGGAAACTTGCAGTTTTTTGGAATCTTGGCAACCCCTTTCAATGAAAGTGATGCTCGTGAGTCTCTGTTTGGGGCTACTTCAATAGGACACAAACCATAGCGATAGAACTTGGAACAACATTATTGTGCCAAGTTTCAAAGAGCTAGCACAAACCGTGTTTGATTTAGAGTTCCAACTACATGTATCCATATAGGAGAAAACAGAGTGAAACCTAAACATGAAAACGGTTACTGCAAAGGAACGGTTTAACCTAGAAGAACGAAATTTGGTGAGCCAAGTGGGATTGGTGGGCTGATCATTAAATGGAAGTATCATCAAGATTGGGTGAAAAAATGTTTGCTGAGATTTCCGGAAACTCGTACTTTTTGGAAGCTTGGCAACCCCTTTCAATGAAAGTGATTCTCGTCAGTCTCTGCTTGGGGCTCCTTCAATAGCACACAAACCGAAGTGATAAAACTTGGAACTACATTATTGTGCCAAGTTTCAAAGAGCTAGCACAAACCGTGTTTGATTTAGAGTTCCAACTACATGTATCCATATAGCAGAAAACAGAGTGAAACCGAAACATGAAAACGGTTCCTGCAAAGGAACGGTTTAACCTAGAAGAACGAAATTTGGTGAGCCAAGTGGGATTCGTGTATTGATCATGGCCTGCAAGTATCATCAAGATTGGGTGAAAAAATGTTTGCTGAGATTTCCGGAAACTCGTAGTTTTTTGGAATCTTGGCAACCCCTTTCAATGAAAGTGATGCTCATCAGTCTCTGCTTGGGGCTACTTCAATAGGACACAAACCATAGCGATAGAACTTGGAACTACATAATTGGGCCAAGTTTCAAAGAGCTAGCACAAACCGTGTTTGATTTAGCGTTCCAACTACATGTATCCATATAGGAGAAAACAGAGTGAAACCTAAACATGAAAACGGTTACTGCAAAGGAACGGTTTAACCTAGAAGAACGTAATTTGGTGAGCCAAGTGGGATTGGTGGGCTGATCATTAAATTGAAGTATCATCAACATTGGGTGAAAAAATGTTTGCTGAGATTTCCGGAAACTCGCAGTTTTTTGGAAGCTTGGCAACCCCTTTCAATGAAAGTGATTCTCGTCAGTCTCTGCTTTGGGCTACTTCAATAGGACACATACCATAGCGATACAACTTGGAACTACATTATTGTGCCAAGTTTCAAAGAGCTTGCACAAACCGTGTTTGATTTAGAGTTCCAACTACATGTATCCATATAGGAGAAAACAGAGTGAAACCTTAAAATGAAAACGGTTACTGCAAAGGAGCGGTTTAACCTAGAAGAACGAAATTTGGTGAGCCAAGTGTGATTCGTGTACTGATCACTACCTGCAAGTATCATCAAGATTGGGTGAAAAAATATTTGCTGAGATTTCCGGAAACTCGTAGTTTTTTGGAAGCTTGGCAACCCCTTTCAATGAAAGTGATTCTCGTCAGTCTCTGCTTGGGGCTACTTCAATAGGACAAAAACCATAGCGATAGAACGTGGAACTACATTATTGTGCCAAGTTTCAAAGAGCTAGCACAAACCGTGTTTGATTTAGAGTTCCAACTACATGTATCCATATAGGAGAAAACAGAGTGAAACCTAAACATGAAATCGGTTCCTGCAAAGGAACGGTTTAACCTAGAAGAACGAAATTTGGTGAGCCAAGTGGGATTCGTGTATTGATCATGGCCTGCAAGTATCATCAAGATTGGGTGAAAAAATGTTTGCTGAGATTTCAGGAAACTCGTAGTTTTTTGGAAGCTTGGCAACCCCTTTCAATGAAAGTGATTCTCGCCAGTCTCTGCTTGGGGCTACTTCAATAGGACACAAACCATAGCGATAGAACTTGGAATTACATTATTGTGCCAAGTTTCAAAGAGCTAGCACAAACCGTGTTTGATTTAGAGTTCCAAATGCATGTATCCATATAGGAGAAAACAGAGTGAAACCTAAACATGAAAAACGGTTACTGCAAAGGAACGGTTTAACCTAGAAGAACGAAATTAGGTGAGCCAAGTGGGATTGGTGGGCTGATCATTAAATGGAAGTTTCATCAAGATTGGGTGTAAAAATGTTTGCTGAGATTTCCGGAAACTCGCAGTTTTTTGGAAGCTTGGCAACCCCTTTCAATGAAAGTGATTCTCGTCAGTCTCTGCTTGGGGCTACTTCAATAGGACACAAACCATAGCGATAGAACTTGGAACTACATTATTGTGCCAAGTTTCAAAGAGCTAGCACAAACCGTGTTTGATTTAGAGTTCCAAGTACATGCATCCATATAGGAGAAAACAGAGTGAAACCTAAACATGAAAACGGTTACTGCAAAGGAACGGTTTAACCTAGAAGAACGAAATTTGGTGAGCCAAGTGGGATTGGTGGGCTGATCATTAAATGGAAGTTTCATCAAGATTTGGTTAAAAAATGTTTGCTGAAATTGCAGGAAACTCGTAGTTTTTTGGAAGCTTGGCAACCCCTTTCAATGAAAGTGATTCTCGTCAGTCTCTGCTTGGGGCTATAACAGTAGGACACAAACCGAAGCGATAGAACTTGGAACTACATTATTGTGCCAAGTTTCAAAGAGCTAGAACAAACCGTGTTTGATTTAGAGTTCCAACTACATGTATCCATATAGGAGAAAACAGAGTGAAACCTAAACATGAAAACGGTTACTACAAAGGAACGGTTTAACCTAGAAGAACGAAATTTGGTGAGCCAAGTGGGATTCGTGTATTGATCATGGCCTGCAAGTATCATCAAGATTGGGTGAAAAAATGTTTGCTGAGATTTCAGGAAACGCAGTTTTTTGGAAGCTTGGCAACCCCTTTCAATGAAAGTGATGCTCATCAGTCTCTGCTTGGGGCTACTTCAATAGGAAGCAAACCATAGCGATAGAACTTGGAACAACATTATTGTGCCAAGTTTCAAAGAGCTAGCACAAACTGTGTTTGATTTAGAGTTCCAACTACATGTGTCCATATAGGAGAAAACAGAGTGAAACCTAAACATGAAAACGGTTACTGCAAAGGAACGGTTTAACCTAGAAGAACGAAATTTGGTGAGACAAGTGGGATTGGTGGGCTGATCACTAAATGGAAGTATCATCAAGATTGGGTGAAAAAATGTTTGCTGAGATTTCCGGAAACTCGCAGTTTTTTGGAAGCTTGGCAACCCCTTTCAATGAAAGTGATTCTCGTCAGTCTCTGCTTGGGGCTACTTCAATAGGACACAAACCATAGCGATACAACTTGGAACTACATTATTGTGCCAAGTTTCAAAGAGGTAGTACAAACCGTGTTTGATTTAGAGTTCCAACTACATGTATCCATATAGGAGAAAACAGAGTGAAACCTAAACATGAAACGGTTACTGCAAAGGAGCGTTTAACCTAGAAGAACGAAATTTGGTGAGCCAAGTGTGATTCGTGTACTGATCACTACCTGCAAGTATCATCAAGATTGGTTGAAAAAATATTTGCTGAGGTTTCAGCCAACTCGTAGTTTTTGGAAGCTTGGCAACCCCTTTCAATGAAAGTGATTCTCGTCAGTCTCTGCTTGGGGCTACATCAGTAGGACACAAACCATAGCTATAGAACTTGGAACTAACATTATTGTGCCTAGTTACAAAGAGCTAGCACAAACCGTGTTTGATTTAGAGTTCCAACTACATGTATCCATATAGGAGAAACAGAGTGACACCGAAACATGAAAACGATTACTGCAAAGGAACGGTTTAACCTAGAAAAAACGAAATTTGGTGAGCCAAGTGGGATATGTGGGCTGATCATTAAATTGAAGTATCATCAAGTTTGGGTGAAAAAATGTTTGCTGTGATTTCAGGAAACTCGTAGTTTTTTGGGAAGCTTGGCAACCCCCTTTCAATTAAAGTGATTCTCCTCAGTCTCTGCTTGGGGCTACTTCAATAGGACAAAAACCATAGCGATAAAACGTGGAACTACATTATTGTGCCAAGTTTCAAAGAGCTAGCACAAAACCGTGTTTGATTAGAGTTCCAACTACATGTATCCATATAGGAGAAAACAGAGTGAAACCTAAACATGAAAACGGATCCTGTAAAGGAACGGTTTAACCTAGAAGAACGAATTTGGTGAGCCAAGTGGGATTCGTGTATTGATCATGGCCTGCAAGTATCATCAAGATTGGGTGAAAAAATGTTTGCTGAGATTTTCAGGAAACTCGTAGTTTTTTTGGAAGCTGGGCAACCCCTTTCAATGAAAGTGATTCTCGCCAGTCTCTGCTTGGGGCTACTTCAATAGGACACAAACCATAGCGAGTAGAACTTGGAACTACATTGTTGTGCCAAGTTTCAAAGAGCTAGCACAAACCGTGTTTGATTTAGAGTTCCAACTACATGTATCCATAAAGGAGAAAACAGAGTGAAACCTAAACATGAAAACGGTTACTGCAAAGGAACGGTTTAAGCTAGAAGAACGAAATTTGGTGAGCCAAGTGGGATTGGTGGTCTGATCATTAAATGGAAGTATCATCAACATTGGGTGAAAAAATGTTTGCTGAGATTTCCAAGAAACTCCTACTTTTTGGAAGCTTGGCAACCCCTTTAAATGAAAGTGATTCTCGTCAGTCTCTGCTTGGGGCTACTTCAATAGGACACAAACCATAGCGATAGAACTTGGAACTACATTATTGTGCCAAGTTTCAAAGAGCTAGCACAAACCGTGTTTGATTTAGAGTTCCAACTACATGTATCCATATAGGAGAAAACAGAGTGAAACCTAAACATGAAAACGGTTACTCCAAAGGAACGGTTTAACCTAGAAGAACGAAATTTGGTGAGCCAAGTGGGATTTGTGGGGTGATCATTAAATGGAAGTTTCATCATGATTGGGTTAAAAAATGTTTGCTGAAATTTCAGGAAACTCGTAGTTTTTTTGGAAGCTTGGCAACCCCTTTCAATGAAAGTGATTCTCCTCAGT
This sequence comes from Urocitellus parryii, assembly GCF_045843805.1. Lineage (NCBI taxonomy): Eukaryota > Metazoa > Chordata > Mammalia > Rodentia > Sciuridae > Urocitellus > Urocitellus parryii. The sequence continues at coordinate 54,082 of NW_027552420.1, read as the reverse complement.
CTCTGCTTGGGCCTATAACAGTAGGACACAAACCGAAGCGATAGAACTTGGAACTACATTATTGTGCCAAGTTTCAAAGAGCTAGACAACCGTGTTTTATTTAGAGTTCCAACTACATGTATCCATATAGGAGAAAACAGAGTGAAACCTAAACATGAAAACGGTTACTACAAAGGAACGGTTTAACCTAGAAGAACGAAATTTGGTGAGCCAAGTGGGATTCGTGTATTGATCATGGCCTGCAAGTATCATCAAGATTGGGTGAAAAAATGTTGCTGAGATTTCAGGAAACGCAATTTTTGGGAAGCTTGGCAACCCCTTTCAATGAAAGTGATTCTCATCAGTCTCTGCTTGGGGCTACTTCAATAGGAAGGCAAACCATAGCGATAGAACTTGGAACAACATTATTGTGCCAAGTTTCAAAGAGCTAGCACAAACCATGTTTGATTTAGAGTTCCAACTACATGTATCCATATAGGAGAAAACAGAGTGAAACCTAAACATGAAAACGGTTACTGCAAAGGAACGGTTTAACCTAGAAGAACGAAAGTTGGTGAGCAAGTGGGATTGGTGGGCTGATCATTAAATGGAAGTATCATCAAGATTGGGTGAAAAAAAGGTTTGCTGAGATTTCCGGAAACTCGCAGTTTTTTGGAAGCTTGGCAACCCCTTTAAATGAAAGTGATTCTCGTCAGTCTCTGCTTGGGGCTACTTCAATAGGACACAAACCATAGCGATAGAACTTGGAACTACATTATTGTGCCAAGTTTCAAAGAGGTAGTACAAACCGTGGTTTGATTTAGAGTTCCAACTACCTGTATCCATATAGGAGAAAACAGAGTGAAACCTAAACATTGAAAACGGTTACTGCAAAGGAGCGGTTTAACCTAGAAGAACGAAATTTGGTGAGCCAAGTGTGATTCGTGTACTGATCACTACCTGCAAGTATCATCAAGATTGGTTGAAAAAATATTTGCTGAGGTTTCAGCCAACTCGAGTTTTTGGAAGCTTGGCAACCCTTTCAATGAAAGTGATTCTCGTCAGTCTCTGCTTGGGGCTACATCAGTAGGACACAACCATAGCTATAGAACTTGGAACTACATTATTGTGCCAAGTTACAAAGAGCTAGCACAAACCGTGTTTGATTTAGAGTTCCAACTACATGTATCCATATAGGAGAAAACAGAGTGAAACCTAAACATGAAAACGGTTACTGCAAAGGAACGGTTTAACTAGAAAAACGAAATTTGGTGAGCCAAGTGGGATATGTGGGCTGATCATTAAATTGAAGTATCATCAAGTTTGGGTGAAAAAATGTTTGCTGTGATTTCAGGAAACTCGTAGTTTTTTGGAAGCTTGGCAACCCCTTTCAATTAAAGTGATTCTCCTCAGTCTCTGCTTGGGGCTACTTCAATAGGACAAAAACCATAGCGATAAAACGTGGAACTACATTATTGTGCCAATTTTCAAAGAGCTAGCACAAACCGTGTTTGATTAGAGTTCCAACTACATGTATCCATATAGGAGAAAACAGAGTGAAACCTAAACATGAAAACGGTTCCTGTAAAGGAACAGTTTAACCTAGAAGAACGAAATTTGGTGAGCCAAGTGGGATTCGTGTATTGATCATGGCCTGCAAGTATCATCAAGATTGGGTGAAAAAATATTTGCTGAGATTTCCGGAAACACGTAGTTTTTTGGAAGCTTGGCAACCCCTTTCAATGAAAGTGATTCTTGTCAGTCTCTCCTTGGGCTATTTCAATAGGACACAAACCATAGCGAAAGAACTTGGAACTACATTATTGTGCCAAGTTTCAAAGAGCTAGCACAAACCGTGTTTGATTTAGAGTTCCAACTACATGTATCCATATAGGAGAAAACAGAGTGAAACCTAAACATGAAATCGGTTCCTGCAAAGGAACGGTTTAACCTAGAAGAACGAAATTTGGTGAGCCAAGTGGGGATCGTGTATTGATCATGGCCTGCAAGTATCATCAAGATTGGGTTGAAAAAATGTTTGCTGAGATTTCAGGAAACTCGTAGTTTTTTGGAAGCTTGGCAAACCCCTTTCAATGAAAGTGATTCTCGCCAGTCTCTGCTTGGGGCTACTTCAATAGGACACAAACCATAGCGATAGAACTTGGAATTACATTATTGTGCCAAGTTTCAAAGAGCTAGCACAACCGTGTTTGATTTAGAGTTCCAAATGCATGTATCCATATAGGAGAAACAGAGTGAAACCTAAACATGAAAACGGTTACTGCAAAGGAACGGTTTAACCTAGAAGAACGAAATTAGGTGAGCCAAGTGGGATTGGTGGGCTGATCATTAAATGGAAGTTTCATCAAGATTGGGTGTAAAAATGTTTGCTGAGATTTCCGGAAACTCGCAGTTTTTTGGAAGCTTGGCAACCCCTTTCAATGAAAGTGATTCTCGTCAGTCTCTGCTTGGGGCTACTTCAATAGGACACAAACCATAGCGATAGAACTTGGAACTACATTATTGTGCCAAGTTTCAAAGAGCTAGCACAAACCGTGTTTGATTTAGAGTTCCAAGTACATGCATCCATATAGGAGAAAACAGAGTGAAACCTAAACATGAAAACGGTTACTGCAAAGGAACGGTTTAACCTAGAAGAACGAAATTTGGTGAGCCAAGTGGGATTGGTGGGCTGATCATTAAATGGAAATTTCATCAAGATTTGGTTAAAAAATGTTTGCTGAAATTGCAGGAAACTCGTAGTTTTTTGGAAGCTTGGCAACCCCTTTCAATGAAAGTGATTCTCGTCAGTCTCTGCTTGGGGGCTATAACAGTAGGACACAAACCGAAGCGATAGAACTTGGAACTACATTATTGTGCCAAGTTTCAAAGAGCTAGAACAAACCGTGTTTGATTTAGAGTTCCAACTACATGTATCCATATAGGAGAAAACAGAGTGAAACCTAAACATGAAAACGGTTACTACAAAGGAACGGTTTAACCTAGAAGAACGAAATTTGGTGAGCCAAGTGGGATTCGTGTATTGATCATGGCCTGCAAGTATCATCAAGATTGGGTGAAAAAATGTTTGCTGAGATTTCAGGAAACGCAGTTTTTTGAAGCTTGGCAACCCCTTTTCAATGAAAGTGATGCTCATCAGTCTCTGCTTGGGGCTACTTCAATAGGAAGCAAACCATAGCGATAGAACTTGAACAACATTATTGTGCCAAGTTTCAAAGAGCTAGCACAAACTGTGTTTGATTTAGAGTTCCAACTACATGTGTCCATATAGGAGAAAACAGAGTGAAACCTACAACATGAAAACGGTTACTGCAAAGGAACGGTTTAACCTAGAAGAACGAAATTTGGTGAGCCAAGTGGGATTGGTGGGCTGATCACTAAATGGAAGTATCATCAAGATTGGGTGAAAAAATGTTTGCTGAGATTTCCGGAAACTCGCAGTTTTTTGGAAGCTTGGCAACCCCTTTCAATGAAAGTGATTCTCGTCAGTCTCTGCTTGGGGCTACCTTCAATAGGACACAAACCATAGCGATACAACTTGGAACTACATTATTGTGCCAAGTTTTCAAAGAAGGTAGTACAAACCGTGTTTGATTTAGAGTTCCAACTACATGTATCCATATAGGAAGAAAACAGAGTGAAACCTAAACATGAAAACGGTTACTGCAAAGGAGCGGTTTAACCTAGAAGAACGAAATTTGGTGAGCCAAGTGTGATTCGTGTACTGATCACTACCTGCAAAGTATCATCAAGATTGGTTGAAAAAATATTTGCTGAGGTTTCAGCCAACTCGTAGTATTTTGGAAGCTTGGCAACCCCTTTCAATGAAATTGATTTCTCGTCAGTCTCTGCTTGGGGCTACATCAGTAGGACACAAACCATAGCTATAGAACTTGGAACTACATTATTGTGCCTAGTTACAAAGAGCTAGCACAAACCGTGTTTGATTTAGAGTTCCAACTACATGTATCCATATAGGAGAAAACAGAGTGAAACCGAAACATGAAAACGATTACTGCAAAGGAACGGTTTAACCTAGAAAAACGAAATTTGGTGAGCCAAGTGGGATATGTGGGCTGATCATTAAATTGAAGTATCATCAAGTTTGGGTGAAAAAATGTTTGCTGTGATTTCAGGAAACTCGTAGTTTTTTGGAAGCTTGGCAACCCCTTTCAATTAAAGTGATTCTCCTCAGTCTCTGCTTGGGGCTACTTCAATAGGACAAAAACCATAGCGATAAAACGTGGAACTACATTATTGTGCCAAGTTTCAAAGAGCTAGCACAAACCGTGTTTGATTAGAGTTCCAACTACATGTATCCATATAGGAGAAAACAGAGTGAACCTAAACATGAAAACGGATCCTGTAAAGGAACGGTTTAACCTAGAAGAACGAAATTTGGTGAGCCAAGTGGGATTCGTGTATTGATCATGGCCTGCAAGTATCATCAAGATTGGGTGAAAAAATGTTTGCTGAGATTTCAGGAAACTCGTAGTTTTTTGGAAGCTGGGCAACCCCTTTCAATGAAAATGATTCTCGCCAGTCTCTGCTTGGGGCTACTTCAATAGGACACAAACCATAGCGATAGAACTTGGAACTACATTGTTGTGCCAAGTTTCAAAGAGCTAGCACAAACCGTGTTTGATTTAGAGTTCCACTACATGTATCCATAAAGGAGAAAACAGAGTGAAACCTAAACATGAAAACGGTTACTGCAAAGGAACGGTTAAGCTAGAAGAACGAAATTTGGTGAGCCAAGTGGGATTGGTGGTCTGATCATTAAATGGAAGTATCATCAACATTGGGTGAAAAATGTTTGCTGAGATTTCCAGAAACTCCTACTTTTTGGAAGCTTGGCAACCCCTTTAAATGAAAGTGATTCTCGTCAGTCTCTGCTTGGGGCTACTTCAATAGGACACAAACCATAGCGATAGAACTTGGAACTACATTATTGTGCCAAGTTTCAAAGAGCTAGCACCAAACCGTGTTGATTTAGAGTTCCAACTACATGTATCCATATAGGAGAAAACAGAGTGAAACCTAAACATGAAAACGGTTACTGCAAAGGAACGGTTTAACCTAGAAGAACGAAATTTGGTGAGCCAAGTGGGATTTGTGGGGTGATCATTAAATGGAAGTTTCATCAAGATTGGGTTAAAAAATGTTTGCTGAAATTTCAGGAAACTCGTAGTTTTTTGGAAGCTTGGCAACCCCTTTCAATGAAAGTGATTCTCCTCAGTCTCTGCTTGGGCCTATACAGTAGGACACAAACCGAAGCGATAGAACTTGGAACTACATTATTGTGCCAAGTTTCAAAGAGCTAGAACAAACCGGTGTTTTATTTAGAGTTCCAACTACATGTATCCATATAGGAGAAAACAGAGTGAAACCTAAACATGAAAACGGTTACTACAAAGGAACGGTTTAACCTAGAAGAACGAAATTTGGTGAGCCAAGTGGGAGATTCGTGTATTGATCATGGCCTGCAAGTATCATCAAGATTGGGTGAAAAAATGTTTGCTGAGATTTCAGGAAACGCAATTTTTGGGAAGCTTGGCAACCCCTTTCAATGAAAGTGATTCTCATCAGTCTCTGCTTGGGGCTACTTCAATAGGAAGCAAACCATAGCGATAGAACTTGGAACAACATTATTGTGCCAAGTTTCAAAGAGCTAGCACAAACCATGTTTGATTTAGAGTTCCAACTACATGTATCCATATAGGAGAAAACAGAGTGAAACCTAAACATGAAACGGTTACTGCAAAGGAACGGTTTAACCTAGAAGAACGAAAGTTGGTGAGCCAAGTGGGATTGGTGGGCTGATCATTAAATGGAAGTATCATCAAGATTGGGTGAAAAAAGTTTGCTGAGATTTCCGGAAACTCGCAGTTTTTTGGAAGCTTGGCAACCCCTTTAAATGAAAGTGATTCTCGTCAGTCTCTGCTTGGGGCTACTTCAATAGGACACAACATAGAACTTGGAACTACATTATTGTGCCAAGTTTCAAAGAGGTAGTACAAACCGTGTTTGATTTAGAGTTCCAACTACATGTATCCATATAGGAGAAAACAGAGTGAAACCTAAACATGAAAACGGTTACTGCAAAGGAGCGGTTTAACCTAGAAGAACGAAATTTGGTGAGCCAAGTGTGATTCGTGTACTGATCACTACCTGCAAGTATCATCAAGATTGGTTGAAAAAATATTTGCTGAGGTTTCAGCCAACTCGTAGTTTTTTGGAAGCTTGGCAACCCCTTTCAATGAAAGTGATTCTCGTCAGTCTCTGCTTGGGGCTACATCAGTAGGACACAAACCATAGCTATAGAACTTGGAACTACATTATTGTGCCAAGTTACAAAGAGCTAGCACAAACCGTGTTTGATTTAGAGTTCCAACTACATGTATCCATATAGGAGAAAACAGAGTGAAACCTAAACATGAAAACGGTTACTGCAAAGGAACGGTTTAACCTAGAAAAACGAAATTTGGTGAGCCAAGTGGGATATGTGGGCTGATCATTAAATTGAAGTATCATCAAGTTTGGGTGAAAAAATGTTTGCTGTGATTTCAGGAAACTCGTAGTTTTTTGGAAGCTTGGCAACCCCTTTCAATTAAAGTGATTCTCCTCAGTCTCTGCTTGGGGCTACTTCAATAGGACAAAAACCATAGCGATAAAACGTGGAACTACATTATTGTGCCAATTTTCAAAGAGCTAGCACAAACCGTGTTTGATTAGAGTTCCAACTACATGTATCCATATAGGAGAAAACAGAGTGAAACCTAAACATGAAAACGGTTCCTGTAAAGGAACAGTTTAACCTAGAAGAACGAAATTTGGTGAGCCAAGTGGGATTCGTGTATTGATCATGGCCTGCAAGTATCATCAAGATTGGGTGAAAAAAATGTTTGCTGAGATTTCAGGAAACTCGTAGTTTTTTGGAAGCTGGGCAACCCCTTTCAATGAAAGTGATTCTCGCCAGTCTCTGCTTGGGGCTACTTCAATAGGACACAAACCATAGCGATAGAACTTGAAACTACATTGTTGTGCCAAGTTTCAAAGAGCTAGCACAAACCGTGTTTGATTTAGAGTTCCAACTACATGTATCCATAAAGGAGAAAACAGAGTGAAACCTAAACATGAAAACGGTTACTGCAAAGGAACGGTTTAAGCTAGAAGAACGAAATTTGGTGAGCCAAGTGGGATTGGTGGTCTGATCATTAAATGGAAGTATCATCAACATTGGGTGAAAAAATGTTTGGCTGAGATTTCCAGAAACTCCTACTTTTTGGAAGCTTGGCAACCCCTTTAAATGAAAGTGATTCTCGTCAGTCTCTGCTTGGGGCTACTTCAATAGGACACAAACCATAGCGATAGAACTTGGAACTACATTATTGTGCCAAGTTTCAAAGAGCTAGCACAAACCGTGTTTGATTTAGTGTTCCAACTACATGTATCCGTATAGGAGAAAACAGAGTGAAACCTAAACATGAAAACGGTTACTGCAAAGGAACGGTTTAACCTAGAAGAACGAAATTTGGTGAGCCAAGTGGGATTGGTGGGCTGATCATTAAATGGAAGTTTCATCAAGATTGGGTTAAAAAATGTTTGCTGAAATTTCAGGAAACTCGTAGTTTTTTGGAAGCTTGGCAACCCCTTTCAATGAAAGTGATTCTCGTCAGTCTCTGCTTGGGGCTACATCAGTAGGACACAAACCATAGCTATAGAACTTGGAACTACATTATTGTGCCAAGTTACAAAGAGCTAGCACAAACCGTGTTTGATTTAGAGTTCCAACTACATGTATCCATATAGGAGAAAACAGAGTGAAACCTAAACATGAAAACCGTTACTGCAAAGAATGGTTTAACCTAGAAGAACGAAATTTGGTGAGCCAAGTGGGATTGGTGGGCTGATCATTAAATGGAATTATCATCAAGATTGGGTGAAAAAATGTTTGCTGAGATTTCAGGAAACTCGTAGTTTTTTGGAAGCTTGGCAACCCCTTTCAATAAAAGTGATTCTCGTCAGTCTCTGCTTGGGTCTACTTCAATAGGACACAAACCATAGCCATAGAACTTGGAACTACATTATTGTGCCAAGTTTCAAAGAGCTAGCACAAACCGTGTTTGATTTAGAGTTCCAACTACATGTATCCATATAGGAGAAAACAGAGTGAAACCTAAACTTGAAAACGGTTACTGCAAAGGAACGGTTTAACCTAGAAGAACGAAATTTGGTGAGCCATGTGGGATTCGTGTACTGATCACTACCTGCAAGTATCATCAAGATTGGGTGAAAAAATGTGTGCTGAGATATCCGGAAACTCGTACTAATTGGAAACTTGACAACCCCTTTCAATGAAAGTGATTCTCGTCAGTCTCTGCTTGGGGCTTCTTCAATAGGACACAAACTGAAGCGATAAATCTTGGAACTACATTATTGTGTCACGTTTCAAAGAGCTAGCAAAAACCCTGTTTGATTTAGAGTTCCAACTACATGTATCCATATAGGAGAAAACAGAGTGAAACCTAAACATGAAAACGGTTACTGCAAAGGAACGGTTTAAACCTAGAAGAACGAAATTTGGTGAGCCAAGTGGGATTCGTGTAGTGATCACTACCTGCAAGTATCATCAAGATTGGGTGAAAAAATGTTTGCTGAGATTTCAGGAAACTCGTAGTTTTTTGGAAGCTTGGCAACCCCTTTCAATGAAAGTGATTCTCGTCAGTCTCTGCTTGGGGCTACTTCAATAGGACACAAACCATAGCGATAGAACGTGGAACTACATTATTGTGCCAAGTTTCAAAGAGCTAGCACAAACCGTGTTTGATTTAGAGTTCCAACTACATGTATCCATATAGAAGAAAACAGAGTGAAACCTAAACATGAAAACGGTTACTGCAAAGGAACGGTTTAACCTAGAAGAACGAAATTTGGTGAGCCAAGTGGGATTCTTGTACTGATCACTACCTGCAAGTATCATCAAGATTGGGTGAAAAAATGTTTGCTGAGATATCCGGAAACTCGTACTAATTGGAAACTTGACAACCCCTTTCAATGAAAGTGATTCTCGTCAGTCTCTGCTTTGGGCTTCTTCAATAGGAAGCAAACCATAGCGAAAGAACTTGGAACTACATTATTGTGCCAAGTTTCAAAGAGCTAGCACAAACCGTGTTGATTTAGAGTTCCAACTACATGTATTCATATAGGAGAAAGCAGAGTGAAACCTAAACATGAAAACGGTTACTGCAAAGGAACGGTTTAACCTAGAAGAACGAAATTTGGTGAGCCAAGTGGGATTGGTGGGCTGATCATTAAATGGAAGTATCATCAAGATTGGGTGAAAAAATGTTTGCTGAGATTTCTGGAAACTCGCAGTTTTTTGGAAGCTTGGCAAACCCTTTCAATGAAAGTGATTCTCGTCAGTCTCTGCTTGGGGCTACTTCAATAGGACACAAACCATAGCGATAGAACTTGGAACTACATTATTGTGCCAAGTTTCAAAGAGCTAGCACAAACCGTGTTTGATTTAGAGTTCCAACTACATGTATCCATATAGGAGAAAACAGAGTGAAACCTAAACATGAAAACCGTTACTGCAAAGAATGGTTTAACCTAGAAGAACGAAATTTGGTGAGCCAAGTGGGATTGGTGGGCTGATCATTAAATGGAAGTATCATCGAGATTGGGTGAAAAAATGTTTGCTGAGATTTCAGGAAACTCGTAGTTTTTTGGAAGCTTGGCAACCCCTTTCAATAAAAGTGATTCTCGTCAGTCTATGCTTGGGTCTACATCAAAAGGACACAAACCATAGCCATAGAACTTGGAACTACATTATTGTGCCAAGTTTCAAAGAGCTAGCACAAACCGTGTTTGATTTAAAGTTCCAACTACATGTATCCATATAGGAGAAAACAGAGTGAAACCTAAAGATGAAAACGGTTACTGCAAAGGATCGGTTTAACCTAGAAGAACGAAATTTGGTGAGCCATGTGGGATTCGTGTACTGATCACTACATGCATGTATCATCAGGATTGGGAGAAAAAATGCTTGCTGAGATATCTGGAAACTCGTACTAATTGGAAACTTGACAACCCCTTTCAATGAAAGTGATTCTCGTCAGTCTCTGCTTGGGGCTTCTTCAATAGGACACAAACCGAAGCGATAAAACTTAGAACTACATTATGGTGTCACGTTTCAAAGAGCTAGCACAAACCGTGTTTGATTTAGAGTTAAAAGTACATGTATCCATATAGGAGAAAACAGAGTGAAACCTAAACATGAAAACGGTTACTGCAAAGGAACGGTTTAACCTAGAAGAACGAAATTTGGTGAGCCAAGTGGGATTGGTGGGCTGATCATTAAATGGAAGTTTCATCAAGATTGGGTTAAAAAATGTTTGCTGAGATTTCAGAAACTCGTAGTTTTTTGGAAGCTTGGCAACCCCTTTCAATGAAAGTGATTCTCGTCAGTCTCTGCTTGGGGCTACATCAGTAGGACACACACCATAGCTATAGAACTTGGAACTACATTATTGTGCCAAGTTACAAAGAGCTAACACAAACCGTGTTTGATTTAGAGTTCCAACTACATGTATCCATATAGGAGAAAACAGAGTGAAACCTGAACATGAAAACGGTTACTGCAAAGGAACGGTTTAACCTAGAATAACGAAATTTGGTGAGCCATGTGGGATTCGTGTACTGATCACTACCTGCAAGTATCATCAAGATTGGGTGAAAAAATGTTTGCTGAGATATCCGGAAACTCGTACTAATTGGAAACTTGACAACCCCTTTCAATGAAAGTGATTCTCGTCAGTCTCTGCTTGGGGCTTCTTCAATAGGACACAAACTGAAGCGATAAAACTTGGAACTACATTATTGTGTCACGTTTCAAAGAGCTAGCACAAACCCTGTTTGATTTAGAGTTCCAACTACATGTATCCATATAGGAGAAAACAGAGTGAATCCTAAACATGAAAACGGTTACTGCAAAGGAACGGTTTAACCTAGAAGAAGGAAATTTGGTGAGCCAAGTGGGATTGGTGGGCTGATCATTAAATGGAAGTATCATCAAGATTGGCTGAAAAAAATGTTTGCTGAGATTTCCGGAAACTCGTAGTTTTTTGGAACTTTGGCAACCCCTTTCAATGAAAGTGATTCTCATCAGTCTCTGCTTGGGGCTACTTCAATAGGAAGCAAACCATAGCGAAAGAACTTGAAACTACATTATTGTGCCAAGTTTCAAAGAGCTAGCACAAACCGTGTTTGATTTAGAGTTCCAACTACATGTATCCATATAGGAGAAAACTGAGTGAAACCTAAACATGAAAACGGTTACTGCAAAGGAAAGGATTAACCGAGAATATGGAAATTTGGTGAGCCAAGTGGGATTCATGTACTTATCACTACCTGCAAGTATCATCAAGATTGGGTGAAAAAATGTATGCTGTGTTTTCAGGAAACGCAGTTTTTTGGAAGCTTGGCAACCCCTTTCAATGAAAGTGATTCGTGTCAGTCTCTGCTTGGGGCTACTTCAATAGGACACAAACCATAGTGATAGAACTTGGAACTACATTATTGTGCCAAGTTTCAAAGAGCTTGCACAAACCGTGTTTGATTTATAGTTCCAACTACATGTATCCATATAGGGAAAACAGAGTGAAACCTAAACATGAAAACGGTTACTGCAAAGGAGCGGTTTAACCTAGAAGAACGAAATTTGGTGAGCCAAGTGTGATTCGTGTAGTGATCACTACCTGCAAGTATCATCAAGATTGGGTGAAAAAATGTTTGCTGAGATTTCAGGAAACTCGTAGTTTTTTGGAAGCTTGACAACCCCTTTCAATTAAAGTGATTCTCGTCAGTCTCTGCTTGGGGCTACATCAGTAGGACACAAACCATAGCTATAGAACTTGGAACTACATTATTGTGCCAGGTTATAAAGAGCTAGCACAAACCGTGTTTGATTTAGAGTTCCAACTACATGTATCCATATAGGAGAAAACAGAGTGAAACCTAAACATGAAAACCGTTACTGCAAAGAATGGTTTAACCTAGAAGAACGAAATTTGGTGAGCCAAGTGGGATTGGTGGGCTGATCATTAAATGGAAGTATCATCGAGATTGGGTGAAAAAATGTTTGCTGAGATTTCAGGAAACTCGTAGTTTTTTGGAAGCTTGGCAACCCCTTTCAATAAAAGTGATTCTCGTCAGTCTATGCTTGGGTCTACATCAAAAGGACACAAACCATAGCCATAGAACTTGGAACTACATTATTGTGCCAAGTTTCAAAGAGCTAGCACAAACCGTGTTTGATTTAAAGTTCCAACTACATGTATCCATATAGGAGAAAACAGAGTGAAACCTAAAGATGAAAACGGTTACTGCAAAGGATCGGTTTAACCTAGAAGAACGAAATTTGGTGAGCCATGTGGGATTCGTGTACTGATCACTACATGCATGTATCATCAGGATTGGGAGAAAAAATGCTTGCTGAGATATCTGGAAACTCGTACTAATTGGAAACTTGACAACCCCTTTCAATGAAAGTGATTCTCGTCAGTCTCTGCTTGGGGCTTCTTCAATAGGACACAAACCGAAGCGATAAAACTTAGAACTACATTATGGTGTCACGTTTCAAAGAGCTAGCACAAACCGTGTTTGATTTAGAGTTAAAAGTACATGTATCCATATAGGAGAAAACAGAGTGAAACCTAAACATGAAAACGGTTACTGCAAAGGAACGGTTTAACCTAGAAGAACGAAATTTGGTGAGCCAAGTGGGATTGGTGGGCTGATCATTAAATGGAAGTTTCATCAAGATTGGGTTAAAAAATGTTTGCTGAGATTTCAGAAACTCGTAGTTTTTTGGAAGCTTGGCAACCCCTTTCAATGAAAGTGATTCTCGTCAGTCTCTGCTTGGGGCTACATCAGTAGGACACACACCATAGCTATAGAACTTGGAACTACATTATTGTGCCAAGTTACAAAGAGCTAACACAAACCGTGTTTGATTTAGAGTTCCAACTACATGTATCCATATAGGAGAAAACAGAGTGAAACCTGAACATGAAAACGGTTACTGCAAAGGAACGGTTTAACCTAGAATAACGAAATTTGGTGAGCCATGTGGGATTCGTGTACTGATCACTACCTGCAAGTATCATCAAGATTGGGTGAAAAAATGTTTGCTGAGATATCCGGAAACTCGTACTAATTGGAAACTTGACAACCCCTTTCAATGAAAGTGATTCTCGTCAGTCTCTGCTTGGGGCTTCTTCAATAGGACACAAACTGAAGCGATAAAACTTGGAACTACATTATTGTGTCACGTTTCAAAGAGCTAGCACAAACCCTGTTTGATTTAGAGTTCCAACTACATGTATCCATATAGGAGAAAACAGAGTGAATCCTAAACATGAAAACGGTTACTGCAAAGGAACGGTTTAACCTAGAAGAACGAAATTTGGTGAGCCAAGTGGGATTGGTGGGCTGATCATTAAATGGAAGTTTCATCAAGATTGGGTTAAAAAATGTTTGCTGAGATTTCAGCAAACTCGTAGTTTTTTGGAAGCTTGGCAACCCCTTTCAATGAAAGTGATTCTCGTCAGTCTCTGCTTGGGGCTACATCAGTAGGACACACATCATAGCTATAGAACTTGGAACTAGATTATTGTGCCAAGTTACAAAGAGCTAACAATAACCGTGTTTGATTTAGAGTTCCAAATACATGTATCCATATAGGAGAAAACAGAGTGAAACCTAAACATGAAAACGGTTACTGCAAAGGAACGGTTTAACCTAGAAGAACGAAATTTGGTGAGCCAAGTGGGATTGGTGGGTTGATCATTAAATGGAAGTATAATCAAGATTGGGTGAAAAAATGTTTGCTGAGATTTCCGGAAACTCGCAGTTTTTTGGAAGCTTGGCAACCACTTTCAATGAAAGTGATTCTCGTCTGTCTCTGCTTGGGGCTACTTCAATAGACACAAACCATAGCGATAGAACGTGGAACTACATTATTGTCCCAAGTTTCAAAGAGCTAGCACAAACCGTGTTTGATTTAGAGTTCCAACTACATGTATCCATATAGGAGAAAACAGAGTGAAACCTAAACATGAAAACGGTTACTGCAAAGGAACGGTTTAACCTAGAAGAACGAAATTTGGTGAGCCAAGTGGAGTGGTGGGCTGATCATTAAGTGGAAGTTTCATCAAGATTGGGTTAAAAAATGTTTGCTGAGATTTCCGGAAACTCGCAGTTTTTTGGAAGCTTGGCAACCCCTTTCAATGAAAGTGATTCTCGTCAGTCTCTGCTTTGAGCTACTTCAATAGGACACAAACCATAGTGATAGAACTTGGAACAACATTATTGTGCCAAGTTTCAAAGAGCTAGCACAAACCGTGTTTGATTTAGAGTTCCAACTACATGTATACATATAGGAGAAAACAGAGTGAAACCTAAACATGAAAACGGTTACTGCAAAGGAAAGGTTTAACCTAGAAGACCGAAATTTGGTGAGCCAAGTGGGATTCATGTACTTATCAGTACCTGCAAGTATCATCAAGATTGGGTGAAAAAATGTTTGCTGAGTTTTCAGGAAACGCAGTTTTTTGGAAGCTTGGCAACCCCTTTCAATGAAAGTGATTCTCGTCAGTCTCTGCTTGGGGCTACTTCAATAGGACACAAACCATAGCGATAGAACTTGGAACTACATTATTGTGCCAAGTTTCAAAGAGCTTGCACAAACCGTGTTGATTTACAGTTCCAACTACATGTATCCATATAGGGAAAACAGAGTGAAACCTAAACATGAAAACGATTACTGCAAAGGAGCGGTTTAACCTAGAAGAACGAAATTTGGTGAGCCAAGTGTGATTCGTGTAGTGATCACTACCTGCAAGTATCATCAAGATTGGGTGAAAAAATGTTTGCTGAGATTTCAGCAAACTCGTAGTTTTTTGGAAGCTTTGGCAACCCCTTTCAATCAAAGTGATTCTCGTCAGTCTCTGCTTGGGGCTACATCAGTAGGACACAAACCATAGCTATAGAACTTGGAACTACATTATTGTGCCAAGTTACAAAGAGCTAGGACAAACCGTGTTTGATTAAGAGTTCCAACTACATGTATCCATATAGGAGAAAACAGAGTGAAACCTAAACATGAAAACGGTTACTGCAAAGGAACGGTTTAACCTAGAAGAACGAAATTTGGTGAGCCAAGTGGGATTGGTGGGCTGATCATTAAATGGAAGTATCATCAAGATTGGGTGAAAAAATGTTTGCTGAGATTTCAGGAAACTCGTATTTTTTGGAAGCTTGGCAACCCCTTTCAATAATAGTGATTCTCGTCAATCTCTGCTTGGGTCTACTTCAATAGGACACAAACCATAGCCAGAGAACTTGGAACTACATTATTGTGCCAAGTTTCAAAGAGCTAGCACAAACCGTGTTTGATTTAGAGTTCCAACTACATGTATCCATATAGGAGAAAACAGAGTGAAACCTAAACTTGAAAACGGTTACTGCAAAGGAACGGTTTAACCTAGAAGAACGAAATTTGGTGAGCCATGTGGGATTCGTGTACTGATCACTACCTGCAAGTATCATCAAGATTGGGTGAAAAAATGTTTGCTGAGATATCCGGAAACTCGTACTAATTGGAAATTTGACAACCCCTTTCAATGAAAGTGATTCTCGTCAGTCTCTGCTTGGGGCTTCTTGAATAGGACACAAACTGAAGCGATAAAACTTGGAACTACATTATTGTGTCACTTTTCTAAGAGCTAGCACAAACCGTGTTTGATTTAGAGTTCCAACTACATGTATCCATATAGGAGAAAACAGAGTGAAACATAAACATGAAAACGGTTACTGCAAAGGAACGGTTTAACCTAAAAGAACGAAATTTGGTGAGCCAAGTGGGATTGGTGGGCTGATCATTAAATGGAAGTATCATCAAGATTGGGTGAAAAAATGTTTGCTGAGATTTCCGGAAACTCGTACTTTTTGGGAAGCTTGGCAACCCCTTTCAATGAAAGTGATTCTCGTCAGTCTATTCTTGGGACTACATCAGTAGGACACAAACCATAGCTATAGAACTTGGAACTACATTATTGTGCCAAGTTTCAAATTGCTAGCACAAACCGTGTTTGATTTAGAGTTCCAACTACATGTATCCATATAGGAGAAAACAGAGTGAAACCTAAACATGAAAACGGTTACTGCAAAGGAACGGTTTAACCTAGAAGAACGAAATTTGGTGAGCCAAGTGGGATTGGTGGGCTGATCATTAAATGGAAGTTTCATCAAGATTGGGTTAAAAAGTATTTGCTGAGATTTCAGCAAACTCGTAGTTTTTTGGAAGCTTGGCAACCCCTTTCAATGAAAGTGATTCTCGTCAGTCTCTGCTTGGGGCTACATCAGTAGGACACACACCATAGCTATAGAACTTGGAACTACATTATTGTGCCAAGTTACAAAGAGCTAACACAAACCGTGTTTGATTTAGAGTTCCAACTACATGTATCCATATACGAGAAAACAGAGTGAAACCTAAACATGAAAACGGTTACTGCAAAGGAACGGTTTAACCTAGAAGAACGAAATTTGGTGAGCCAAGTCGGATCGGTGGGCTGATCATTAAATGGAAGTATAATCAAGATTGGGTGAAAAAATGATTGCTGAGATTTCCGGAAACTCGCAGTTTTTTGGAAGCTTGGCAACCCCTTTCAATGAAAGTGATTCTCGTCAGTCTCTGCTTGGGGCTATAACAGTAGGACACAAACCGAAGCGATAGAACTTGGAACTACATTATTGTGCCAAGTTTCAAAGAGCTAGAACAAACCGTGTTTGATTTAGAGTTCCAACTACATGTATCCATATAGGAGAAAACAGAGTGAAACCTAAACATGAAAACGGTTACTACAAAGGAACGGTTTAACCTAGAAGAACGAAATTTGGTGAGCCAAGTGGGATTCGTGTATTGATCATGGCCTGCAAGTATCATCAAGATTGGGTGAAAAAATGTTTGCTGAGATTTCAGGAAAAACAGTTTTTTGGAAGCTTGGCAACCCCTTTCAATGAAAGTGATTCTCATCAGTCTCTGCTTGGGGCTACTTCAATAGGAAGCATACCATAGCGATAGAACTTGGAACAACATTATTGTGCCAAGTTTCAAAGAGCTAGCACAAACCGTGTTTGATTTAGTGTTCCAACTACATGTATCCATATAGGAGAAAACAGAGTGAAACCTAAACATGAAAACGGTTACTGCAAAGGAACGGTTTAACCTAGAAGAACGAAATTTGGTGAGCCAAGTGAGATTGGTGGGCTGATCATTAAATGGAAGTTTCATCAAGATTGGGTTAAAAAATATTTGCTGAGATTTCAGCAAACTCGTAGTTTTTTGGAAGCTTGGCAACCCCTTTCAATCAAAGTGATTCTCGTCAGTCTCTGCTTGGGGCTACATCAGTAGGACACACACCATAGCTATAGAACTTGGAACTACATTATTGTGCCAAGTTACAAAGAGCTAACACAAACAGTGTTTGATTTAGAGTTCAAACTACATGTATCCATAATGGAGAAAACAGAGTGAAACCTAAACATGAAAACGGTTACTGCTAAGGAACGGTTTAACCTAGAAGAACGAAATTTGGTGAGCCAAGTCGGATTGGTGGGCTGATCATTAAATGGAAGTATAATCAAGATTGGGTGAAAAAATGTTTGCTGAGATTTCCGGAAACTCGCAGTTTTTTGGAAGCTTGGCAACCCCTTTCAATGAAAGTGATTCTCGTCAGTCTCTGCTTGGGGCTACATCAGTAGGACACACACCATAGCTATAGAACTTCGAACTACATTATTGTGCCAAGTTTCAAATAGCTAGCACAAACCGTGTTTGATTTAGAGTTCCAAATACATGTATCCATATAGGAGAAAACAGAGTGAAACCTAAACATGAAAACGGTTACTGTAAAGGAACGGTTTAACCTAGAAGAACGAAATTTGGTGAGCCAAGTGGGATTGGTGGGCTGATCATTAAATGGAAATATCATCAACATTGGGTGAAAAAATGTTTGCTGTGATTTCCGGAAACTCGCAGTTTTTTTTAAGGCTTGTCAACCCCTTTCAATGAAAGTGATTCTCGTAGGTCTCTGCTTGGGGCTACTTCAATAGGACACAAACCATAGCGATAGAACTTGGAACTACATTATTGTGCCAAGTTTCAAAGAGCTAGCACAAACCGTGTTTGATTTAGAGTTCCAACTACATGTATCCATATAGGAGAAAAGAGAGTGAAACCTAAACAAGAAAACGGTTACTGCAAAGGAACGGTTTAACCTAGAAGAACGAAATTTGGTGAGCCAAGTGGGATTCGTGTACTGATCACTACCTGCAAGTATCATCAAGATTGGGTGAAAAAATGTTTGCTGAGATTTCAGGAAACTCGTAGTTTTTTGGAAGCTTGGCAACCCCTTTCAATAAAAGTGATTCTCGTCAGTCTCTGCTTGGGGCTACTTCGATAGGACACAAACCATAGCATTAGAACTCGGAACTACATTATTGTGCCAAGTTTCAAAGAGCTAGCCAACTACATGTATCCATATAGGAGAAAACAGAGTGAAACCTAAACATGAAAACGGTTACTGCAAAGGAACGGTTTAACCTAGAAGAACGAAATTTGGTGACCCAAGTGGGATTCGTGTACTGATCACTACCTGCAAGTATCATCAAGATTGGGTGAAAAAATGTTTGCTGAGATTTCAGGAAACTCGTAGTTTTTTGGAAGCTTGGCAACCCCTTTCAATAAAAGTGATTCTCGTCAGTTTCTGCTTGGGGCTACTTCAATAGGACACAAACCATAGTGATAGAACGTGGATCTACATTATTGTGCCAAGTTTCAAAGAGCTAGCACAAACCGTGTTTGATTTAGAGTTCCAACTACATGTATCCATATAGAAGAAAACAGAGTGAAACCTAAACATGAAAACGGTTACTGCAAAGGAACGGTTTAACCTAGAAGAACGAAATTTGGTGAGCCAAGTGGGATTGGTGGGCTGATCATTAAATGGAAGTATCATCAAGATTGGGTGAAAAAATGTTTGCTGAGATATCCGGAAACTCGTACTAATTCGAAACTTGACAACCCCTTTCAATGAAAGTGATTCTCGTCAGTCTCTCCTTCGGACTTCTTCAATAGGACACAAACCGAAGCGATAAAACTTGGAACTACATTATTGTGCCAAGTTTCAAAGAGCTAGCACAAACCGTGTTTGATTTAGAGTTCCACCTACATGTATCCATATAGGAGAAAACAGAGTGAAACCTAAACATGAAAATGGTTACTGCAAAGGAACGGTTTAACCTAGAAGAACGAAATTTGGTGAGCCAAGTGGGATTCGTGTACTGATCACTACCTGCATGTATCATCAAGATTGGGTGAAAAAATGTTTGCTGAGATATCCGGAAACTCGTACTAATTGGAAACTTGACAACCCCTTTCAATGAAAGTGATTCTCGTCAGTCTCTGCTTCGGGCTTCTTCAATACGACACAAACCGAAGCGATAAAACTTGGAACTACATTATTGTGCCACGTTTCAAAGAGCTAGCACAAACCGTGTTTGATTTAGAGTTCCAACTACATGTATCCATATAGGAGAAAACAGAGTGAAACCTAAACATGCAAACGGTTACTGCAAAGGAACGGTTTAACCTAGAAGAACGAAATTTGGTGAGCCAATTGGGATTCGTGTAGTGATCATGGCCTGCAAGTATCATCAAGATTGGGTGAAAAAATGTTTGCTGAGATTTCAGGAAACGCAGTTTTTTGGAAGCTTGGCAACCCCTTTCAATAAAAGTGATTCTCGTCAGTCTCTGCTTGGGGCTACTTCGATAGGACACAAACAATAGCATTAGAACTCGGAACTACATTATTGTGCCAAGTTTCAAAGAGCTAGCACAAACCGGGTTTGATTTAGAGTTCCAACTACATGTATCCATATAGGAGAAAACAGAGTGAAACCTAAACATGAAAACGGTTACTGCAAAGGAACGGTTTAACCTAGAAGAACGAAATTTGGTGAGCCAAGTGGGATTCGTGTACTGATCACTACCTGCAAGTATCATCAAGATTGGGTGACAAAATGTTTGCTGAGATTTCAGGAAACTCGTAGTTTTTTGGAAGCTTGGCAACCCCTTTCAATGAAAGTGATTCTCGTCAGTCTCTGCTTGGGGCTACATCAGTAGGACACAAACCATAGCTATAGAACTTGGAACTACATTATTGTGCCAAGTTACAAAGAGCTAGCACAAACCGTGTTTGATTTAGAGTTCCAACTACATGTATCCATATAGGAGAAAACAGAGTGAATCCAAAACCTGAAAACGGTTACTGCAAAGGAACGGTTTAACCTAGAAGAACGAAATTTGGTGAGCCAAGTGGGATTGGTGGGCTGATCATTAAATGGAAGTTTCATCAAGACTGGGTTAAAAAATATTTGCTGAGATTTCAGCAAACTCGTAGTTTTTTGGAAGCTTGGCAACCCCTTTCAATGAAAGTGATTCTCGTCAGTCTCTGCTTGGGCTACTTCAATAGGAAGCAAACCATAGCGAAAGAACTTGGAACTACATTATTGTGCCAAGTTTCAAAGAGCTAGCACAAACCGTGTTTGATTTAGAGTTCCAACTACATGTATCCATATAGGAGAAAACAGAGTGAAACCTAAACATGAAAATGGTTACTGCAAAGGAACGGATTAACCTAGAAGAACGAAATTTGGTGAGCCAAGTGGGATTGGTGGGCTGATCATTAAATGGAAGTTTCATCAAGATTTGATTAAAAAATGTTTGCTGAAATTGCAGGAAACTCGTAGTTTTTTGGAAGCTTGGCAACCCCTTTCAATGAAAGTGATTCTCGTCAGTCTCTGCTTGGGGTTATAACAGTAGGACACAAACCGAAGCGATAGAACTTGGAACTACATTATTGTGCCAAGTTTCAAAGAGCTAGAACAAACCGTGTTTTATTTAGAGTTCCAACTACATGTATCCATATAGGAGAAAACAGAGTGAAACCTAAACATGAAAACGGTTACTACAAAGGAACGGTTTAACCTAGAAGAACGAAATTTGGTGAGCCAAGTGGGATTCGTGTATTGATCATGGCCTGCAAGTATCATCAAGATTGGGTGAAAAAATGTTTGCTGAGATTTCAGGAAACGCAGTTTTTTGGAAGCTTGGCAACCCATTTCAATGAAAGTGATTCTCATCAGTCTCTGCTTGGGGCTACTTCAATAGGAAGCAAACCATAGCGAAAGAACTTGGAACAACATTATTGTGCCACGTTTCAAAGAGCTAGCACAAACCGTGTTTGATTTAGAGTTCCAAATGCATGTATCCATATAGGAGAAAACAGAGTGAAACCTAAACATGAAAACGGTTACTGCAAAGGAACGGTTTAACCTAGAAGAACGAAATTTGGTGAGCCAAGTGGGATTGGTGGGCTGATCATTAAATGGAAGTATCATCAACATTGGGTGAAAAAATGTTTGCTGAGATTTCCGGAAACTCGTACTTTTTGGAAGCTTGGCAACCCCTTTAAATGAAAGTGATTCTCATCAGTCTCTTCTTGGGGCTACATCAGTAGGACACAAACCATAGCGATAGAACGTGGAACTACATTATTGTGCCAAGTTTCAAATAGCTAGCACAAACCGTGTTTGATTTAGAGTTCCAAATACATGTATCCATATAGGAGAAAACAGAGTGAAACCTAAACATGAAAACGGTTACTGAAAAGGAACAGTTTCACCTAGAAGAACGAAATTTTGGTGAGCCAAGTGGGATTGGTGGGCTGATCATTAAATGGAAGTTTCATCAAGATTGGGTTAAAAAATATTTGCTGAGATTTCAGCAAACTCGTAGTTTTTTGGAAGCTAGGCAAGCCCTTTCAATGAAAGTGATTCTCGTCAGTCTCTGCTTGGGGCTACAGCAGTAGGACACACACCATAGCTATAGAACTTGGAACTACATTATTGTGCCAAGTTACAAAGAGCTAACACAAACCGGGTTTGATTTAGAGTTCCAACTACATGTATCCATATAGGAAAAAACAGAGTGAAACCTAAACATGAAAACGGTTACTGGAAAGGAACGGTTTAACGTAGAAGAACGAAATTTTGTGAGCCAAGTCGGATTGGTGGGCTGATCATTAAATGGAAGTATAATCAAGATTGGGTGAAAAAATGTTTGCTGAGATTTCCGGAAACTCGCAGTTTTTTGGAAGCTTGGCAACCCCTTTCAATGAAAGTGATTCTCGTCAGTCTCTGCTTGGGGCTACTTCAATAGGACACAAACCATAGCGATAGAACTTGGAACTACATTATTGTGCCAAGTTTCAAAGAGCTAGCACAAACCGTGTTTGATTTAGAGTTCCAACTACATGTATCCATATAGGAGAAAACAGAGTGAAACCTAAACATGAAAACGGTTACTGCAAAGGAGCGGTTTAACCTAGAAGAACGAAATTTGGTGAGCCAAGTGTGATTCGTGTACTGATCACTACCTGCAAGTATCATCAAGATTGGGTGAAAAAATGTTTGCTGTGATTTCAGCAAACTCGTAGTTTTTTGGAAGCTTGGCAACCCCTTTCAATGAAAGTGATTCTCGTCAGTCTCTGCTTTGGGCTACATCTGTAGGACACAAACCATAGCTATAGAACTTGGAACTACATTATTGTGCCAAGTTACAAAGAGCTAGCACAAACCGTGTTTGATTTAGAGTTCCAACTACATGTATCCATATAGGAGAAAACAGAGTGAATCCTAAACATGAAAACGGTTACTGCAAAGGAACGGTTTAACCTAGAAGAACGAAATTTGGTGAGCCAAGTGGGATTGGTGGGCTGATCATTAAATGGAAGTATCATCAAGATTGGCTGAAAAAATGTTTGCTGAGATTTCCGGAAACTCGTAGTTTTTTGGAAATTTGGCAACCCCTTTCAATGAAAGTGATTCTCATCAGTCTCTGCTTGGGGCTACTTCAATAGGAAGCAAACCATAGCGAAAGAACGTGGAACTACATTATTGTGCCAAGTTTCAAAGAGCCAGCACAAACCGTGTTTGATTTAGAGTTCCAACTACATGTATCCATATACGAGAAAACAGAGTGAAACCTAAACATGAAAACGGATACTGCAAAGGAACGGTTAACCTAGAAGAACGAAATTTGGTGAGCCAAGTGGGATTGGTGGGCTGATCATTAAATGGAAGTTTCATCAAGATTGGGTGAAAATATATTTGCTCAGATTTGAGGAAACACGTAGTTTTTGGAAGCTTGGCAACCCCTTTCAATGAAAGTGATTCTCGACAGTCTCTGCTTTGAGCTACTTCAATAGGACACAAACCATAGACATAGAACATGGAACAACATTATTGTGCCAAGTTTCAAAGAGCTAGCACAAACCGTGTTTGATTTAGAGTTCCAACTACATGTATCCATATAGGAGAAAACAGAGTGAAACCTAAACATGAAAACGGTTACTGCAAAGGAACGGTTTAACCTAGAAGAACGAAATTTGGTGAGCCAAGTGGGATTGGTGGGCTGATCATTAAATGGAAGTATCTTCAACATTGGGTGAAAAAATGTTTGCTGTGATTTCCGGAAACTCGCAGTTTTTTTGAAGCTTGGCAACCCCTTTCAATGAAAGTGATTCTCGTCAGTCTCTGCTTGGGGCTACTTCAATAGGACACAAACCATAGCGATAGAACGTGGAACTACATTATTGTGCCAAGTTTCAAAGAGCTAGCACAAACCGTGTTTGATTTAGAGTTCCAACTACATGTATCCATATAGAAGAAAACAGAGTGAAACCTAAACATGAAAACGGTTACTGCAAAGGAACGGTTTAACCTAGAAGAACGAAATTTGGTGAGCCAAATGGGATTGGTGGGCTTATCATTAAATGGAAGTATCATCAACATTGGGTGAAAAAATGTTTTCTGTGATTTCCGGAAACTCGCAGTTTTTTGGAAGCTTGGCAACCCCTTTCAATGAAAGTGATTCTCGTCAGTCTCTGCTTGGGGCTACTTCAATTGGACACAAACCATAGCGATAAAACTTGGAACTACATTATTGTGCCAAGTTTCAAAGAGCTAGCACAAACCGTGTTTGATTTAGAGTTCCAACTACATGTATCCATATAGGAGAAAACAGAGTGAAACCTAAACATGAAAACGGTTACTGCAAAGGAACGGTTTAACCTAGAAGAACGAAATTTGGTGAGCCAAGTGGGATTCGTGTACTGATCACTACCTGCAAGTATCATCAAGATTGGGTGAAAAATGTTTGCTGTGATTTCAGGAAACTCGTAGTTTTTTGGAAGCTTGGCAACCCCTTTCAATGAAAGTGATTCTCGTCAGTCTCTGCTTGGGGTTACTTCAATAGGACACAAACCATAGCATTAGAACTTGGAACTACATTATTGTGCCAAGTTTCAAAGAGCTAGCACAAACCGTGTTTGATTTAGAGTTCCAAATACATGTATCCATATAGGAGAAAACAGAGTGAAAGCTAAACATGAAAACGGTTACTGCAAAGGAACGGTTTAACCTAGAAGAACGAAATTTGGTGAGCCAAGTGGGATTCGTGTACTGATCACTACCTGCAAGTATCATCAAGATTGGGTGAAAAAATGTTTGCTGAGATTTCAGGAAACTCGTAGTTTTTTGGAAGCTTGGCAACCCCTTTCAATAAAAGTGATTCTCGTCAGTCTCTGCTTGGGGTTACTTCAATAGGACACAAACCATAGCATTAGAACTTGGAACTACATTATTGTGCCAAGTTTCAAAGAGCTAGCACAAACCGTGTTTGATTTAGAGTTCCAACTACATGTATCCATATAGGAGAAAACAGAGTGAAACCTAAACATGAAAACGGATACTGCAAAGGAACGGTTAACCTAGAAGAACGAAATTTGGTGAGCCAAGTGGGATTGGTGGGCTGATCATTAAATGGAAGTTTCATCAAGATTGGGTGAAAATATGTTTGCTCAGATTTGAGGAAACACGTAGTTTTTGGAAGCTTGGCAACCCCTTTCAATGAAAGTGATCTCGACAGTCTCTGCTTTGAGCTACTTCAATAGGACACAAACCATAGACATAGAACATGGAACAACATTATTGTGCCAAGTTTCAAAGAGCTGCACAAACCGTGTTTGATTTAGAGTTCCAACTACATGTATCCATATAGGAGAAAACAGAGTGAAACCTAAACATGAAAACGGTTACTGCAAAGGAACGGTTTAACCTAGAAGAACGAAATTTGGTGAGCCAAGTGGGATTCGTGTACTGATCACTACCTGCAAGTATCATCAAGATTGGGTGAAAAAATGTTTGCTGAGATATCTGGAAACTCGTACTAATTCGAAACTTGACAACCCCTTTCAATGAAAGTGATTCTCGTCAGTCTGTGCTTCGGACTTCTTCAATAGGACACAAACCAAAGCGATAAAACTTAGAACTACATTATTGTGCCAAGTTTCAAAGAGCTAGCACAAACCGTGTTTGATTTAGAGTTCCAACTACATGTGTCCATATAGGAGAAAACAGAGTGAAACCTAAACATGAAAATGGTTACTGCAAAGGAACGGTTTAACCTAGAAGAACGAAATTTGGTGAGCCAAGTGGGATTCGTGTACTGATTACTACCTGCAAGTATCATCAAGATTGGGTGAAAAAATGTTTGCTGAGATTTCAGGAAACTCGTAGTTTTTTGGAAGCTTGGCAACCCCTTTCAATAAAAGTGATTCTAGTCAGTCTCTGCTCCGGGCTACATCAATAGACACAAACCATAGTGATAGGACGTGGAACTACATTATTGTCCCAAGTTTCAAAGAGCTAGCACAAACCGTGTTTGATTTAGAGTTCCAACTACATGTATCCATATAGAAGAAAACAGAGTGAAACCTAAACATGAAAACGGTTACTGCAAAGGAACGGTTTAACCTAGAAGAACGAAATTTGGTGAGCCAAGTGGGATTGGTGGGCTTATCATTAAATGGAAGTATCATCAACATTGGGTGAAAAAATGTTTGCTGTGATTTCCGGAAACTCGCAGTTTTTTGGAAGCTTGGCAACCCCTTTCAATGAAAGTGATTCTCGTCAGTCTCTGCTTGGGGCTACTTCAATAGGACACAAACCATAGCGATAAAACTTGGAACTACATTATTGTGCCAAGTTTCAAAGAGCTAGCACAAACCGTGTTTGATTTAGAGTTCCAAATACATGTATCCATATAGGAGAAAACAGAGTGAAAGCTAAACATGAAAACGGTTACTGCAAAGGAACGGTTTAACCTAGAAGAACGAAATTTGGTGAGCCAAGTGGGATTCGTGTACTGATCACTACCTGCAAGTATCATCAAGATTGGGTGAAAAAATGTTTGCTGAGATTTCAGGAAACTCGTAGTTTTTTGGAAGCTTGGCAACCCCTTTCAATAAAAGTGATTCTCGTCAGTCTCTGCTTGGGGCTCCTTCAATAGTACACAAACCATAGCGATAGAACTTGGAACTACATTATTGTGCCAAGTTTCAAAGAGCTAGCACAAACCGTGTTTGATTTAGAGTTCCAACTATATGTTTCCATATAGAAGAAAACAGAGTGAAACCTAAACATGAAAACGGTTACTGCAAAGGAACTGTTTAACCTAGAAGAACGAAATTTGGTGACCCAAGTGGGATTCGTGTACTGATCACTACCTGCAAGTATCATCAAGATTGGGTGAAAAAATGTTTGCTGTGATTTCAGCAAACTCGTAGTTTTTTGGAAGCTTGGCAACCCCTTTCAATGAAAGTGATTCTCGTCAGTCTCTGCTTGGGGCTACATCAGTAGGACACAAACCATAGCTATAGAACTTGGAACTACATTATTGTGCCAAGATACAAAGAGCTAGCACAAACCGTGTTTGATTTAGAGTTCCAACTACATGTATCCATATAGGAGAAAACAGAGTGAATCCAAAACATGAAAACGGTTACTGCAAAGGAACGGTTTAACCTAGAAGAACGAAATTTGGTGAGCGAAGTGGGATTGGTGGGCTGATCATTAAATGGAAGTATCATCAAGATTGGCTGAAAAAAGGTTTGCTGAGATTTCCGGAAACTCGTACTTTTTGGAAGCTTGGCAACCCCTTTAAATGAAAGTGATTCTCATCAGTCTCTTCTTGGGGCTACATCAGTAGGACACAAACCGAAGCGATAAAACTTGGAACTACATTATTGTGCCAAGTTTCAAAGAGCTAGCACAAACCGTGTTTGATTTAGAGTTCCAACTACATGTATCCATATAGGAGAAAACAGAGTGAAACCTAAACATGAAAATGGTTACTGCAAAGGAACGGTTTAACCTAGAAGAACGAAATTTGGTGAGCCAAGTGGGATTCGTGTACTGATCACTACCTGCAAGTATCATCAAGATTGGGTGAAAAAATGTTTGCTGAGATTTCAGGAAACTCGTAGTTTTTTGGAAGCTTGGCAACCCCTTTCAATAAAAGTGATTCTAGTCAGTCTCTGCTCGGGCTACATCAATAGACACAAACCATAGTGATAGGACGTGGAACTACATTATTGTCCCAAGTTTCAAAGAGCTAGCACAAACCGTGTTTGATTTAGAGTTCCAACTACATGTATCCATATAGGAGAAAACAGAGTGAAACCTAAACATGAAAACGGTTACTGCAAAGGAACGGTTTAACCTAGAAGAACGATATTTGGTGAGCCAAGTGGGATTCGTGTACTAATCACTACCTGCAAGTATCATCAAGATTGGGTGAAAAAATGTTTGCTGAGATTTCAGGAAACTCGTAGTTTTTTGGAAGCTTGGCAACACCTTTCAATAAAAGTGATTCTCGTCAGTCTCTGCTTGGGGCTACTTCAATAGGACACAAACCATAGCGATAGAACGTGGAACTACATTATTGTGCCAAGTTTCAAAGAGCTAGCACAAACCGTGTTTGATTTAGAGTTCCAACTACATGTATCCATATAGAAGAAAACAGAGTGAAACCTAAACATGAAAACGGTTACTGCAAAGGAACGGTTTAACCTAGAAGAACGAAATTTGGTGAGCCAAGTGGGATTCATGTACTGATCACTACCTGCAAGTATCATCAAGATTGGGTGAAAAAATGTTTGCTGAGATATCCGGAAACTCGTACTAATTCGAAACTTGACAACCCCTTTCAATGAAAGTGATTCTCGTCAGTCTCTGCTTCGGACTTCTTCAATAGGACACAAACCGAAGCGATAAAACTTGGAACTACATTATTGTGCCAAGTTTCAAAGAGCTAGCACAAACCATGTTTGATTTAGAGTTCCAAGTACATGCATCCATATAGGAGAAAACAGAGTGAAACCTAAACATGCAAATGGTTACTGCAAAGGAACGGTTTAACCTAGAAGAACGAAATTTGGTGAGCCAAGTGGGATTCGTGTACTGATCACTACCTGCAAGTATCATCAAGATTGGGTGAAAAAATGTTTGCTGAGATTTCCGGAAACTCGTAGTTTTTTGGAAGCTTGGCAACCCCTTTCAATAAAAGTGATTCTCGTCAGTCTCTGCTCGGGGCTACATCAATAGACACAAACCATAGCGATAGGACGTGGAACTACATTATTGTCCCAAGTTTCAAAGAGCTAGCACAAACCGTGTTTGATTTAGAGTTCCAACTACATGTATCCATATAGGAGAAAACAGAGTGAAACCTAAACATGAAAACGGTTACTGCAAAGGAACGGTTTAACCTAGAAGAACGAAATTTGGTGAGCCAATTAAATGGAAGTATCCATCAAACAAAGATTGGGTGAAAAAATGTTTGCTGAGATTTCCGGAAACTCGTAGTTTTTTGGAAGCTTGGCAACCCCTTTCAATGAAAGTGATTCTCGTCAGTCTCTGCTTGGGGCTATAACAGTAGGACACAAACCATAGCGATAGAACTTGGAACTACATTATTGTGCCAAGTTTCAAAGAGCTAGCACAAACCGTGTTTGATTTAGAGTTCCAACTACATGTATCCATATAGGAGAAAACAGAGTGAAACCTAAACATGAAAACGGTTACTGCAAAGGAACGGTTTAACCTAGAAGAACGAAATTTGGTGAGCCAAGTGGGATTGGTGGGCTGATCATTAAATGGAAGTATCATCAAGATTGGGTGAAAAAATGTTTGCTTTGATTTCAGCAAACTCGTAGTTTTTTTGGAAGCTTGGCAACCCCTTTCAATGAAAGAGATTCTCGTCAGTCTCTGCTTGGGGCAACATCAGTAGGACACAAAACATAGCTATAGAACTTGGAACTACATTATTGTGCCAAGTTACAAAGAGCTAGCACAAACCGTGTTTGATTTAGAGTTCCAACTACCTGTATCCATATAGGAGAAAACAGAGTGAAACCCTAAACATGAAAACGGTTACTGCAAAGGAACGGTTTAACCTAGAAGAACGAAATTTGGTGAGCCAAGTGGGATTGGGGGGCTGATCATTAAATGGAAGTATCATCAAGATTGGTGAAAAAATGTTTGCTGAGATTTCCGGAAACTCGTAGTTTTTTGGAAGCTTGGCAACCCCTTTCA
The DNA here is from genome assembly GCF_045843805.1 of Urocitellus parryii. Lineage (NCBI taxonomy): Eukaryota > Metazoa > Chordata > Mammalia > Rodentia > Sciuridae > Urocitellus > Urocitellus parryii. The sequence goes on along the minus strand of NW_027552420.1, from coordinate 24,454 downwards.
ATGAAAGTGATTCTCGTCAGTCTCTGCTTGGGGCTATAACAGTAGGACACAAACCATAGCGATAGAACTTGGAACTACATTATTGTGCCAAGTTTCAAAGAGCTAGCACAAACCGTGTTTGATTTAGAGTTCCAACTACATGTATCCATATAGGAGAAAACAGAGTGAAACCTAAACATGAAAACGGTTACTGCAAAGGAACGGTTTAACCTAGAAGAACGAAATTTGGTGAGCCAAGTGGGGATTCGTGTACTGATCACTACCTGCAAGTATCATCAAGATTGGGTGAAAAAATGTTTGCTGTGATTTCAGGAAACTCGTAGTTTTTTGGAAGCTTGGCAACCCCTTTCAATAAAGTGATTCTCGTCAGTCTCTGCTTGGGGCTACTTCAATAGGACACAAACCATAGCATTAGAGCTTGGAACTACATTATTGTGCCAAGTTTCAAAGAGCTAGCACAAACCGTGTTTGATTTAGAGTTCCAAATACATGTATCCATATAGGAGAAAACAGAGTGAAACCTAAACATGAAAACGGTTACTGCAAAGGAACGGTTTAACCTAGAAGAACGAAATTTGGTGAGCCAAGTGGGATTCGTGTACTGATCACTACCTGCAAGTATCATCAAGATTGGGTGAAAAAATGTTTGCTGAGATTTCAGGAAACTCGTAGTTTTTTGGAAGCTTGGCAACCCCCTTTCAATAAAAGTGATTCTCGTCAGTCTCTGCTTGGGGCTCCTTCAATAGTACACAAACCATAGCGATAGAACTTGGAACTACATTATTGTGCCAAGTTTCAAAGAGCTAGCACAAACCGTGTTTGATTTAGAGTTCCAACTATATGTTTCCATATAGAAGAAAACAGAGTGAAACCTAAACATGAAAACGGTTACTGCAAAGGAACTGTTTAACCTAGAAGAACGAAATTTGGTGACCCAAGTGGGATTCGTGTACTGATCACTACCTGCAAGTATCATCAAGATTGGGTGAAAAAATGTTTGCTGTGATTTCAGCAAACTCGTAGTTTTTTGGAAGCTTGGCAACCCCTTTCAATGAAAGTGATTCTCGTCAGTCTCTGCTTGGGGCTACATCAGTAGGACACAAACCATAGCTATAGAACTTGGAACTACATTATTGTGCCAAGATACAAAGAGCTAGCACAAACGTGTTTGATTTAGAGTTCCAACTACATGTATCCATATAGGAGAAAACAGAGTGAATCCAAAACATGAAAACGGTTACTGCAAAGGAACGGTTTAACCTAGAAGAACGAAATTTGGTGAGCGAAGTGGGATTGGTGGGCTGATCATTAAATGGAAGTATCATCAAGATTGGCTGAAAAAAGGTTTGCTGAGATTTCCGGAAACTCGTACTTTTTGGAAGCTTGGCAACCCCTTTAAATGAAAGTGATTCTCATCAGTCTCTTCTTGGGGCTACATCAGTAGGACACAAACCGAAGCGATAAAACTTGGAACTACATTATTGTGCCAAGTTTCAAAGAGCTAGCACAAACCGTGTTTGATTTAGAGTTCCAACTACATGTATCCATATAGGAGAAAACAGAGTGAAAACATAAACATGAAAATGGTTACTGCAAAGGAACGGTTTAACCTAGAAGAACGAAATTTGGTGAGCCAAGTGGGATTCATGTACTTATCAGTACCTGCAAGTATCATCAAGATTGGGTGAAAAAATGTTTGCTCAGATTTGAGGAAACACGTAGTTTTTGGAAGCTTGGCAACCCCTTTAAATGAAAGTGATTCTCGACAGTCTCTGCTTTGAGCTACTTCAATAGGACACAAACCATAGACATAGAACATGGAACAACATTATTGTGCCAAGTTTCAAAGAGCTAGCACAAACCGTGTTTGATTTAGAGTTCCAACTACATGTATCCATATAGGAGAAAACTCAGTGAAACCTAAACATGAAAACGGTTACTGCAAAGGAAAGGTTTAACCTAGAAGACCGAAATTTGGTGAGCCAAGTGGGATTCATGTACTTATCACTACCTGCAAGTATCATCCACATTGGGTGAAAAAATGTTTGCTGAGTTTTCAGGAAACGCAGTTTTTTGGAATCTTGGCAACCCCTTTCAATGAAAGTGATTCTCGTCAGTCTCTGCTTGGGGCTACTTCAATAGGACACAAACCATAGCTATAGACCTTGGAACTACATTATTGTGCCAAGTTTCAAAGAGCTAGCACAAATCGTGTTTGATTTAGAGTTCCAACTACATGTATCCATATAGGGAAAAATAGAGTGAAACCTAAACATGAAAACGATTACTGCAAAGGAGCGGTTTAACCTAGAAGAACGAAATTTGGTGAGCCAAGTGTGATTCGTGTAGGGATCACTACCTGCAAGTATCATCAAGATTGGGTGAAAAAATGTTTGCTGAGATTTCAGCAAACTCGTAGTTTTTTGGAAGCATGGCAACCCCTTTCAATGAAAGTGATTCTCGTCAGTCTCTGCTTGGGGCTACATCAGTAGGACACAAACCATAGCTATAGAACTTGGAACTACATTATTGTGCCAAGTTACAAAGAGCTAGCACAAACCGTGTTTGATTTAGAGTTCCAACTACATGTATCCATATAGGAGAAAACAGAGTGAAACCTAAACATGAAAACGGTTACTGCAAAGGAACGGTTTAAACCTAGAAGAACGAAATTTGTTGAGCCAAGTGTGATTCGTGTACTGATCACTACCTGCAAGTATCATCAAGATTGGGTGAAAAAATATTTGCTGAGATTTCCGGAAACTCGTAGTTTTTTGGAAGATTGGCAACCCCTTTCAATGAAAGTGATTCTCGTCAGTCTCTTCTTGGGGCTACTTCAATAGGACACAAACCATAGCGATAGAACTTGGAACTACATTATTGTGCCAAGTTTCAAAGAGCTTGCACAAACCGAGTTTGATTTAGAGTTCCAACTACATGTATCCATATAGGAGAAAACAGAGTGAAACCTAAACATGAAAATGGTTACTGCAAAGGAACGGTTTAACCTAGAAGAACGATATTTGGTGAGCCAAGTGGGATTCGTGTACTAATCACTACCTGCAAGTATCATCAAGATTGGGTGAAAAAATGTTTGCTGAGATTTCAGGAAACTCGTAGTTTTTTGGAAGCTTGGCAACACCTTTCAATAAAAGTGATTCTCGTCAGTCTCTGCTTGGGGCTACTTCAATAGGACACAAACCATAGCGATAGAACGTGGAACTACATTATTGTGCCAAGTTTCAAAGAGCTAGCACAAACCGTGTTTGATTTAGAGTTCCAACTACATGTATCCATATAGAAGAAAACAGAGTGAAACCTAAACATGAAAACGGTTACTGCAAAGGAACGGTTTAACCTAGAAGAACGAAATTTGGTGAGCCAAGTGGGATTCATGTACTGATCACTACCTGCAAGTATCATCAAGATTGGGTGAAAAAATGTTTGCTGAGATATCCGGAAACTCGTACTAATTCGAAACTTGACAACCCCTTTCAATGAAAGTGATTCTCGTCAGTCTCTGCTTCGGACTTCTTCAATAGGACACAAACCGAAGCGATAAAACTTGGAACTACATTATTGTGCCAAGTTTCAAAGAGCTAGCACAAACCATGTTTGATTTAGAGTTCCAAGTACATGCATCCATATAGGAGAAAACAGAGTGAAACCTAAACATGCAAATGGTTACTGCAAAGGAACGGTTTAACCTAGAAGAACAAAATTTGGTGAGCCAAGTGGGATTCGTGTACTGATCACTACCTGCAAGTATCATCAAGATTGGGTGAAAAAATGTTTGCTGAGATTTCCGGAAACTCGTAGTTTTTTTGGAAGCTTGGCAACCCCTTTCAATAAAAGTGATTCTCGTCAGTCTCTGCTCGGGGCTACATCAATAGACACAAACCATAGCGATAGGACGTGGAACTACATTATTGTCCCAAGTTTCAAAGAGCTAGCACAAACCGTGTTTGATTTAGAGGTTCCAACTACATGTATCCATATAGGAGAAAACAGAGTGAAACCTAAACATGAAAACGGTTACTGCAAAGGAACGGTTTAACCTAGAAGAACGAAATTTGGTGAGCCAAGTGGGATTGGTGGGCTGATCATTAAATGGAAGTATCATCAAGATTGGGTGAAAAAATGTTTGCTGAGATTTCCGGAAACTCGTAGTTTTTTGGAAGCTTGGCAACCCCTTTCAATGAAAGTGATTCTCGTCAGTCTCTGCTTGGGGCTATAACAGTAGGACACAAACCATAGCGATAGAACTTTGGAACTACATTATTGTGCCAAGTTTCAAAGAGCTAGCACAAACCGTGTTTGATTTAGAGTTCCAACTACATGTATCCATATAGGAGAAAACAGAGTGAAAACCTAAACATGAAAACGGTTACTGCAAAGGAACGGTTTAACCTAGAAGAACGAAATTTGGTGAGCCAAGTGGGATTGGTGGGCTGATCATTAAATGGAAGTATCATCAAGATTGGGTGAAAAAATGTTTGCTTTGATTTCAGCAAACTCGTAGTTTTTTGGAAGCTTGGCAACCCCTTTCAATGAAAGAGATTCTCGTCAGTCTCTGCTTGGGGCAACATCAGTAGGACACAAAACATAGCTATAGAACTTGGAACTACATTATTGTGCCAAGTTACAAAGAGCTAGCACAAACCGTGTTTGATTTAGAGTTCCAACTACCTGTATCCATATAGGAGAAAACAGAGTGAAACCTAAACATGAAAACGGTTACTGCAAAGGAACGGTTTAACCTAGAAGAACGAAATTTGGTGAGCCAAGTGGGATTGGGGGGCTGATCATTAAATGGAAGTATCATCAAGATTGGGTGAAAAAAATGTTTGCTGAGATTTCCGGAAACTCGTAGTTTTTTGGAAGCTTGGCAACCCCTTTCAATGAAAGTGATTCTCGTCAGTCTCTGCTTGGGGCTATAACAGTAGGACACAAACCATAGCGATAGAACTTGGAACTACATTATTGTGCCAAGTTTCAAAGAGCTAGCACAAACCGTGTTTGATTTAGAGTTCCAACTACATGTATCCATATAGGAGAAAACAGAGTGAAACCTAAACATGAAAACGGTTACTGCAAAGGAACGGTTTAACCTAGAAGAACGAAATTTGGTGAGCCAAGTGGATTCGTGTACTGATCACTACCTGCAAGTATCATCAAGATTGGGTGAAAAAATGTTTGCTGTGATTTCAGGAAACTCGTAGTTTTTTGGAAGCTTGGCAACCCCTTTCAATAAAAGTGATTCTCGTCAGTCTCTGCTTGGGGCTACTTCAATAGGACACAAACCATAGCATTAGAGCTTGGAACTACATTATTGTGCCAAGTTTCAAAGAGCTAGCACAAACCGTGTTTGATTTAGAGTTCCAAATACATGTATCCATATAGGAGAAAACAGAGTGAAACCTAAACATGAAAACGGTTACTGCAAAGGAACGGTTTAACCTAGAAGAACGAAATTTGGTGAGCCAAGTGGGATTCGTGTACTGATCACTACCTGCAAGTATCATCAAGATTGGGTGAAAAAATGTTTGCTGAGATTTCAGGAAACTCGTAGTTTTTTGGAAGCTTGGCAACCCCTTTCAATAAAAGTGATTCTCGTCAGTCTCTGCTTGGGGCTCCTTCAATAGTACACAAACCATAGCGATAGAACTTGGAACTACATTATTGTGCCAAGTTTCAAAGAGCTAGCACAAACCGTGTTTGATTTAGAGTTCCAACTATATGTTTCCATATAGAAGAAAACAGAGTGAAACCTAAACATGAAAACGGTTACTGCAAAGGAACTGTTTAACCTAGAAGAACGAAATTTGGTGACCCAAGTGGGATTCGTGTACTGATCACTACCTGCAAGTATCATCAAGATTGGGTGAAAAAATGTTTGCTGTGATTTCAGCAAACTCGTAGTTTTTTGGAAGCTTGGCAACCCCTTTCAATGAAGTGATTCTCGTCAGTCTCTGCTTGGGGCTACATCAGTAGGACACAAACCATAGCTATAGAACTTGGAACTACATTATTGTGCCAAGATACAAAGAGCTAGCACAAAACCGTGTTTGATTTAGAGTTCCAACTACATGTATCCATATAGGAGAAAACAGAGTGAATCCTAAACATGAAAACGGTTACTGCAAAGGAACGGTTTAACCTAGAAGAACGAAATTTGGTGAGCCAAGTGGGATTGGTGGGCTGATCATTAAATGGAAGTATCCTCAAGATTGGCTGAAAAAAGGTTTGCTGAGATTTCCGGAAACTCGTACTTTTTTGGAAATTTGGCAACCCCTTTCAATGAAAGTGATTCTCATCAGTCTCTGCTTGGGGCTACTTCAATAGAAGCAATCCATAGTGAAAGAACTTGGAACTACATTATTGTGCCAAGTTTCAAAGAGCTAGCACAAACCGTGTTTGATTTAGAGTTCCAACTACATGTATCCATATAGAAGAAAACAGAGTGAAACCTAAACATGAAAACGGTTACTGCAAAGCAACGGTTTAACCTAGAAGAACGAAATTTGGTGAGCCAAGTGGGATTCATGTACTGATCACTACCTGCAAGTATCATCAAGATTGGGTGAAAAAATGTTTGCTGAGATATCCGGAAACTCGTACTAATTCGAAACTTGACAACCCCTTTCAATGAAAGTGATTCTCGTCAGTCTCTGCTTCGGACTTCTTCAATAGGACACAAACCGAAGCGATAAAACTTGGAACTACATTATTGTGCCAAGTTTCAAAGAGCTAGCACAAACCGTGTTTGATTTAGAGTTCCAACTACATGTATCCATATAGGAGAAAACAGAGTGAAACCTAAACATGAAAATGGTTACTGCAAAGGAACAGTTTAACCTAAAAGAACGAAATTCGGTGAGCCAAGTGGGATTCGTGTACTGATCACTACCTGCAAGTATCATCAAGATTGGGTGAAAAAATGTTTGCTGAGATTTCAGCAAACTCGTAGTTTTTTGGAAGCTGGCAACCCCTTTCAATAAAAGTGATTCTCGTCAGTCTCTGCTTGGGGCTACTTCAATAGGACACAAACCATAGCATTAGAACTTGGAACTACATTATTGTGCCAAGTTTCAAAGAGCTAGCACAAACCGTGTTTGATTTAGAGTTCCAAATACATGTATCCATATAGGAGAAAACAGAGTGAAACCTAAACATGAAAACGGTTACTGCAAGGAACGGTTTCACCTAGAAGAACGAAATTTGGTGAGCCAAGTGGGATTTGTGTTCTGATCACAACCTGCAAGTATCATCAAGATTGGGTGAAAAAATGTTTGCTGAGATTTCAGGAAACTCGTAGTTTTTTGGAAGCTTGGCAACCCCTTTCAATAAAAGTGATTCTCGTCAGTCTCTGCTTGGGGCTACTTCAATAGTACACAAACCATAGCGATACAACGTGGAACTACATTATTGTGCCATGTTTCAAAGAGCTAGCAAAAACCGTGTTTGATTTAGAGTTCCAAATACATGTATCCATATAGGAGAAAACAGAGTGAAACCTAAACATGAAAACGGTTACTGCAAAGGAACGGTTTAACCTAGAAGAACGAAATTTGGTGAGCCAAGTGGGATTTGTGTACTGATCACAACCTGCATGTATCATCAAGATTGGGTGAAAAAATGTTTGCTGAGATTTCAGGAAACTCGTAGTTTTTTGGAAGCTTGGCAACCCCTTTCAATAAAAGTGATTTTCGTCAGTCTCTGCTTGGGCTACTTCAATAGTACACAAACCATAGCGATAGAACGTGGAACTACATTATTGTGCCAAGTTTCAAAGAGCTAGCACAAACCGTGTTTGATTTAGAGTTCCAACTATATGTATCCATATAGAAGAAAACAGAGTGAAACATAACATGAAAACGGTTACTGCAAAGGAACTGTTTAACCTAGAAGAACGAAATTTGGTGAGCCAAGTGGGATTCGTGTACTGATCACTACCTGCAAGTATCATCAAGATTGGGTGAAAAAATGTTTGCTGAGATATCTGGAAACTCGTACTTTTTGGAAACTTGACAACCCCTTTCAATGAAAGTGATTCTCGTCAGTCTCTGCTTGGGGCTACTTCAATAGGACACAAACCATAGCGATAGAACTTGGAACTACATTATTGTGCCAAGTTTCAAAGAGCTAGCACAAACCGTGTTTGATTTAGAGTTCCAACTACATGTATCCATATAGGAGAAAACAGAGTGAAACCTAAACATGAAAACGGTTACTGCAAAGGAACGGTTTAACCTAGAAGAACGAAATTTGGTGAGCCAAGTGGGATTGGTGGGCTGATCATTAAATGGAAGTTTCATCCAGATTTGGTTAAAAAATGTTTGCTGAAATTTCAGGAAACTCGTAGTTTTTTGGAAGCTTGGCAACCCCTTTCAATGAAAGTGATTCTCGTCAGTCTCTGCTTGGGGCTATAACAGTAGGACACAAAACCGAAGCGATAGAACTTGGAACTACATTAGTGTGCCAAGTTTCAAAGAGCTAGAACAAACCGTGTTTGATTTAGAGTTCCAACTACATGTATCCATATAGGAGAAAACAGAGTGAAACCTAAACATGAAAACGGTTACTACAAAGGAACGGTTTAACCTAGAAGAACGAAATTTGGTGAGCCAAGTGGGATTCGTGTATTGATCATGGCCTGCAAGTATCATCAAGTTTGGGTGAAAAAATGTTTGCTGAGATTTCAGGAAACGCAGTTTTTTGGAAGCTTGGCAACCCCTTTTCAATGAAAGTGATTCTCATCAGTCTCTGCTTGGGGCTACTTCAATAGGACACAAAGCATAGCGATAGAACTTGGAACTACATTATTGTGCCATGTTTCAAAGAGCTAGCACAAACCGTGTTTGATTTAGAGTTCCAACTACATGTATCCATATAGGAGAAAACAGAGTGAAACCTAAACATGAAAACGGTTACTGCAAAGGAACGGTTTACCCTAGAAGAACGAAATTTGGTGAGCCAAGTGGGATTGGTGGGCTGATCATTAAATGGAAGTATCATCAAGATTGGGTGAAAAAATGTTTGCTTTGATTTCAGCAAACTCGTAGTTTTTTGGAAGCTTGGCAACCCCTTTCAATGAAAGTGATTCTCGTCAGTCTCTGCTTGGGGCAACATCAGTAGGACACAAAACATAGCTATAGAACTTGGAACTACATTATTGTGCCAAGTTACAAAGAGCTAGCACAAACCGTGTTTGATTTAGAGTTTCCAACTACATGTATCCATATAGGAGAAAACAGAGTGAATCCTAAACATGAAAACGGTTACTGCAAAGGAACGGTTTAACCTAGAAGAACGAAATTTGGTGAGCCAAGTGGATTGGTGGGCTGATCATTAAATGGAAGTATCATCAAGATTGGGTGAAAAAATGTTTGCTGAGATTTCCGGAAACTCGTAGTTTTTTGGAAGCTTGGCAACCCCTTTCAATGAAAGTGATTCTCGTCAGTCTCTGCTTGGGGCTATAACAGTAGGACACAAACCGAAGCGATAGAACTTGGAACTACATTATTGTGCCAAGTTTCAAAGAGCTAGCACAAACCGTGTTTGATTTAGAGTTCCAACTACATGTATCCATATAGGAGAAAACAGAGTGAAACCTAAACATGAAAACGGTTACTGCAAAGGAACGGTTTAACCTAGAAGAACGAAATTTGGTGAGCCAAGTGGGATTCGTGTACTGATCACTACCTGCAAGTATCATCAAGATTGGGTGAAAAAATGTTTGCTGAGATTTCAGGAAATTCGTAGTTTTTGGAAGCTTGGCAACCCCTTTCAATAAAAGTGATTCTCGTCAGTCTCTGCTCGGGGCTACTTCAATAGACACAAACCATAGCGATAGAAAGTGGAACTACATTATTGTCCCAAGTTTCAAAGAGCTAGCACACACCGTGTTTGATTTAGAGTCCAACTACATGTATCCATATAGGAGAAAACAGAGTGAAACCTAAACATGAAAACGGTTACTGCAAAGGAACGGTTTAACCTAGAAGAACGAAATTTGGTGAGCCAATTGGGATTTGTGGGGTGATCATTAAATGGAAGTATCATCAAGATTGGGTGAAGAAATGTTAGCTGAGATTTCCTGAAACTCGTACTTTTTGGAAGCTTGGCAACCCCTTAAATGAAAGTGATTCTCGTCAGTCACTGCTTGGGGCTATTTCAATAGTACAGAAACCATAGCGATAGAACTTGGAACTACATTATTGTGCCAAGTTTCAAAGAGCTAGCACAAACTGTGTTTGATTTAGAGTTCCAACTACATGTATCCATATAGGAGAAAACAGAGTGAAACCTAAACATGAAAACGGTTACTGCAAAGGAACGGTTTAACCTAGAAGAACGATATTTGGTGAGCCAAGTGGGATTCGTGTACTGATCACTACCTGCAAGTATCATCAAGATTGGGTGAAAAATGTTTGCTGAGATTTCAGGAAACTCGTAGTTTTTTGGAAGCTTGGCAACCCCTTTCAATAAAAGTGATTCTCGTCAGTCTCTGCTTGGGGCTACTTCAATAGGACACAAACCATAGCGATAGAACGTGGAACTACATTATTGTGCCAAGTTTCAAAGAGCTAGCACAAACCGTGTTTGATTTAGAGTTCCAACTACATGTATCCATATAGAAGAAAACAGAGTGAAACCTAAACATGAAAACGTTACTGCAAAGGAACGGTTTAACCTAGAAGAACGAAATTTGGTGAGCCAAGTGGGATTCATGTACTGATCACTACCTGCAAGTATCATCAAGATTGGGTGAAAAAATGTTTGCTGAGATATCCGGAAACTCGTACTAATTCGAAACTTGACAACCCCTTTCAATGAAAGTGATTCTCGTCAGTCTCTGCTTCGGACTTCTTCAATAGGACACAAACCGAAGCGATAAAACTTGGAACTACATTATTGTGCCAAGTTTCAAAGAGCTAGCACAAACCGTGTTTGATTTAGAGTTCCAACTACATGTATCCATATAGGAGAAAACAGAGTGAAACCTAAACATGAAAATGGTTACTGCAAAGGAACGGTTTAACCTAAAAGAACGAAATTTGGTGAGCCAAGTGGGATTCGTGTACTGATCACTACCTGCAAGTATCATCAAGATTGGGTGAAAAAATGTTTGCTGAGAATTCAGGAAACTCGTAGTTTTTTGGAAGCTAGGCAACCCCTTTCAATAAAAGTGATTCTCGTCAGTCTCTGCTCGGGGCTACTTCAATAGACACAAACCATAGCGATAGAAAGTGGAACTACATTATTGTCCCAAGTTTCAAAGAGCTAGCACACACCGTGTTTGATTTAGAGTTCCAACTACATGTATCCATATAGGAGAAAACAGAGTGAAACCTAAACATGAAAACGGTTACTGCAAAGGAACGGTTTAACCTAGAAGAACGAAATTCGGTGAGCCAAGTGGGACTGGTGGGCTGATCATTAAATGGAAGTATCATCAACATTGGGTGAAAAAATGTTTGCTGTGATTTCCGGAAACTCGCAGTTTTTTCGAAGCTTGGCAACCCCTTTCAATGAAAGTGATTCTCGTCAGTCTCTGCTTGGGGCTACTTCAATAGGACAGAAACCATAGCGATAGAACTACATTATTGTGCCAAGTTTCAAAGAGCTAGCACAAACCGTGTTTGATATAGAGTTCCAAGTACATGTATCCATATCGGAGAAAACAGAGAAAAACCTAAACATGAAAACGGTTACTGCAAAGGAACGGTTTAACCTAGAAGAACGAAATTTGGTGAGCCAATTGGGATTTCTGGGGTGATCATTAAATGGAAGTATCATCAAGATTGGGTGAAGAAATGTTAGCTGAGATTTCCTGAAACTCGTACTTTTTGGAAGCTTGGCAACCCCTTTAAATGAAAGTGATTCTCGTCAGTCACTGCTTGGGGCTACTTCAATAGTACACAAACCATAGCGATAGGAACTTGGAACTACATTATTGTGCAAGTTTCAAAGAGCTAGCACAAACCGTGTTTGATTTAGAGTTCCAACTACATGTATCCATATAGGAGAAAACAGAGTGAAACCTAAACATGAAAACGGTTACTGCAAAGGAACGGTTTAACCTAGAAGAACGAAATTTGATGAACCAAGTGGGAATGGTGGGCTGATCATTCAATGGAAGTTTCATCAAGATTGGGTTAAAAAATGTTTGCTGAGATTTCCGGAAACTCGCAGTTTTTTGGAAGCTTGGCAACCCCTTTCAATGAAAGTGATTCTCGACAGTCTCTGCTTTGAGCTACTTCAATAGGACACAAACCATAGTGATAGAACTTGGAACAACATTATTGTGCCAAGTTTCAAAGAGCTAGCACAAACCGTGTTTGATTTAGAGTTCCAACTACATGTATCCATATAGGAGAAAACAGAGTGAAACCTAAACATGAAAACGGTTACTGCAAAGGAAAGGTTTAACCTAGAAGACCGAAATTTGGTGAGCCAAGTGGGATTCATGTACTTATCAGTACCTGCAAGTATCATCAAGATTGGGTGAAAAAATGTTTGCTCAGATTTGAGGAAACACGTAGTTTTTGGAAGCTTGGCAACCCCTTTAAATGAAAGTGATTCTCGACAGTCTCTGCTTTGAGCTACTTCAATAGGACACAAACCATAGACATAGAACATGGAACAACATTATTGTGCCAAGTTTCAAAGAGCTAGCACAAACCGTGTTTGATTTAGAGTTCCAACTACATGTATCCATATAGGAGAAAACTCAGTGAAACCTAAACATGAAAACGGTTACTGCAAAGGAAAGGTTTAACCTAGAAGACCGAAATTTGGTGAGCCAAGTGGGATTCATGTACTTATCACTACCTGCAAGTATCATCCACATTGGGTGAAAAAAATGTTTGCTGAGTTTTCAGGAAACGCAGTTTTTTGGAATCTTGGCAACCCCTTTCAATGAAAGTGATTCTCGTCAGTCTCTGCTTGGGGCTACTTCAATAGGACACAAACCATAGCTATAGACCTTGGAACTACATTATTGTGCCAAGTTTCAAAGAGCTAGCACAAATCGTGTTTGATTTAGAGTTCCAACTACATGTATCCATATAGGGAAAATAGAGTGAAACCTAAACATGAAAAACGATTACTGCAAAGGAGCGGTTTAACCTAGAAGAACGAAATTTGGTGAGCCAAGTGTGATTCGTGTAGGGATCACTACCTGCAAGTATCATCAAGATTGGGTGAAAAAATGTTTGCTGAGATTTCAGCAAACTCGTAGTTTTTTGGAAGCATGGCAACCCCTTTCAATGAAAGTGATTCTCGTCAGTCTCTGCTTGGGGCTACATCAGTAGGACACAAACCATAGCTATAGAACTTGGAACTACATTATTGTGCCAAGTTACAAAGAGCTAGCACAAACCGTGTTTGATTTAGAGTTCCAACTACATGTATCCATATAGGAGAAAACAGAGTGAAACCTAAACATGAAAACGGTTACTGCAAAGGAACGGTTTAACCTAGAAGAACGAAATTTGGTGAGCCAAGTGGGATTGGTGGGCTGATCATTAAATGGAAGTATCATCAACATTGGGTGAAAAAATGTTTGCTGAGATTTCAGGAAACTCTTAGTTTTTGGCAGCTTGGCAACCCCTTTCAATAAAAGTGATTCTCGTCAGTCTCTTCTTGGGGCTACTTCAATAGGACACAAACCATAGCCATAGAACTTGGAACTACATTATTGTGCCAAGTTTCAAAGAGCTAGCACAAACCGTGTTTGATTTAGAGTTCCAACTACATGTATCCATATAGGAGAAAACTCAGTGAAACCTAAACATGAAAACGGTTACTGCAAAGGAGAGGTTTAACCTAGAAGAACGAAATTTGGTGAGCCAAGTGGGATTCATGTACTTATCACTACCTGCAAGTATCATCCACATTGGGTGAAAAAATGTTTGCTGAGTTTTCAGGAAACGCAGTTTTTTGGAATCTTGGCAACCCCTTTCAATGAAAGTGATTCTCGTCAGTCTCTGCTTGGGGCTACTTCAATAGGACACAAACCATAGCTATAGACCTTGGAACTACATTATTGTGCCAAGTTTCAAAGAGCTAGCACAAATCGTGTTTGATTTAGAATTCCAACTACATGTATCCATATAGGGAAAACAGAGTGAAACCTAAACATGAAAACGGTTACTGCAAAGGAGCGGTTTAACCTAGAAGAACGAAATTTGGTGAGCCAAGTGTGATTCGTGTAGGGATCACTACCTGCAAGTATCATCAAGATTGGGTGAAAAAATGTTTGCTGAGATTTCAGCAAACTCGTAGTTTTTTGGAAGCATGGCAACCCCTTTCAAGGAAAGTGATTCTCGTCAGTCTCTGCTTGGGGCTACTTCAATAGGACACAAACCATAGCGATAGAACTTGGAACTACATTATTGTGCCAAGTTTCAAAGAGCTAGCACAAACCGTGTTTGATTTAGAGTTCCAACTACATGTATCCATATAGGAGAAAACAGAGTGAAACCTAAACATGAAAACGGTTACTGCAAAGGAACGGTTTAACCTAGAAGAACGAAATTTGGTGAGCCAAGTGGGATTGGTGGGCTGATCATTAAATGGAAGTTTCATCCAGATTTGGTTAAAAAATGTTTGCTGAAATTTCAGGAAACTCGTAGTTTTTTGGAAGCTTGTCAACCCCTTTCAATGAAAGTGATTCTCGTCAGTCTCTGCTTGGGGCTATAACAGTAGGACACAAACCGAAGCGATAGAACTTGGAACTACATTAGTGTGCCAAGTTTCAAAGAGCTAGAACAAACCGTGTTGATTTAGAGTTCCAACTACATGTATCCATATAGGAGAAAACAGAGTGAAACCTAAACATGAAAACGGTTACTACAAAGGAACGGTTTAACCTAGAAGAACGAAATTTGGTGAGCCAAGTGGGATTCGTGTATTGATCATGGCCTGCAAGTATCATCAAGATTGGTTGAAAAAATGTTTGCTGAGATTTCAGGAAACGCAGTTTTTTGGAAGCTTGGCAACCCCTTTCAATGAAAGTGATACTCATCAGTCTCTGCTTGGGGCTACTTCAATAGGAAGCAAACCATAGCGATAGAACTTGGAACAACATTATTGTGCCAAGTTTCAAAGAGCTAGCACAAACCGTGTTTGATTTAGAGTTCCAACTACATGTATCCATATAGGAGAAAACAGAGTGAAACCTAAACATGAAAACGGTTACTGCAAAGGAACGGTTTAACCTAGAAGAACGAAGTTTGGTGAGCCAAGTGGGATTGGTGGGCTGATCATTAAATGGAAGTATCATCAAGATTGGGTGAAAAAATGTTTGCTTTGATTTCCGGAAACTCGTAGTTTTTTGGAAGCTTGGCAACCCCTTTCAATGAAAGTGATTCTCGTCAGTCTCTGCTTGGGGCTATAACAGTAGGACACAAACCGAAGCGATAGAACTTGGAACTACATTATTGTGCCAAGTTTCAAAGAGCTAGCACAAACCGTGTTTGATTTAGAGTTCCAACTACATATATCCATATAGGAGAAAACAGAGTGAAACCTAAACATGAAAACGGTTACTGCAAAGGAACAGATTAACCTAGAAGAACGAAATTTGGTGAGCCAAGTGGGATTCGTGTACTGATCACTACCTGCAAGTATCATCAAGATTGGGTGAAAAAATGTTTGCTGAGATTTCAGGAAATTCGTAGTTTTTTGGAAGCTTGGCAACCCCTTTCAATAAAAGTGATTCTCGTCAGTCTCTGCTCGGGGCTACTTCAATAGACACAAACCGTAGCGATAGAAAGTGGAACTACATTATTGTCCCAAGTTTCAAAGAGCTAGCACACACCGTGTTTGATTTAGAGTTCCAACTACATGTATCCATATAGGAGAAAACAGAGTGAAACCTAAACATGAAAACGGTTACTGCAAAGGAACGGTTTAACCTAGAAGAACGAAATTCGGTGAGCCAAGTGGGACTGGTGGGCTGATCATTAAATGGAAGTATCATCAACATTGGGTGAAAAAATGTTTGCTGTGATTTCCGGAAACTCGCAGTTTTTTCGAAGCTTGGCAACCCCTTTCAATGAAAGTGATTCTCGTCAGTCTCTGCTTGGGGCTACTTCAATAGGACAGAAACCATAGCGATAGAACTATGAACTACATTATTGTGCCAAGTTTCAAAGAGCTAGCACAAACCGTGTTTGATATAGAGTTCCAAGTACATGTATCCATATCGGAGAAAACAGAGAAAAACCTAAACATGAAAACGGTTACTGCAAAGGAACGGTTTAACCTAGAAGAACGAAATTTGGTGAGCCAATTGGGATTTGTGGGGTGATATTAAATGGAAGTATCATCAAGATTGGGTGAAGAAATGTTAGCTGAGATTTCCTGAAACTCGTACTTTTTGGAAGCTTGGCAACCCCTTAAATGAAAGTGATACTCGTCAGTCACTGCTTGGGGCTACTTCAATAGTACAGAAACCATAGCGATAGAACTTGGAACTACATTATTGTGCCAAGTTTCAAAGAGCTAGCACAAACCGTGTTTGATTTAGAGTTCCAACTACATGTATCCATATAGGAGAAAACAGAGTGAAACCTAAACATGAAAACGGTTACTGCACAGGAACGGTTTAACCTAGAAGAACGAAATTTGATGAGCCAAGTGGGAATGGTGGGCTGATCATTAAATGGAAGTTTCATCAAGATTGGGTTAAAAAATGTTTGCTGAGATTTCCGGAAACTCGCAGTTTTTGGAAGCTTGGCAACCCCTTTCAATGAAAGTGATTCTCGACAGTCTCTGCTTTGAGCTACTTCAATAGGACACAAACCATAGTGATAGAACTTGGAACAACATTATTGTGCCAAGTTTCAAAGAGCTAGCACAAACCGTGTTTGATTTAGAGTTCCAACTACATGTATCCATATAGGAGAAAACAGAGTGAAACCTAAACATGAAAACGGTTACTGCAAAGGAAAGGTTTAACCTAGAAGACCGAAATTTGGTGAGCCAAGTGGGATTCATGTACTTATCAGTACCTGCAAGTATCATCAAGATTGGGTGAAAAAATGTTTACTCAGATTTGAGGAAACACGTAGTTTTGGAAGGTTGGCAACCCCTTTAAATGAAAGTGATTCTCGACAGTCTCTGCTTTGAGCTACTTCAATAGGACACAAACCATACACATAGAACATGGAACAACATTATTGTGCCAAGTTTCAAAGAGCTAGCACAAACCGTGTTTGATTTAGAGTTCCAACTACATGTATCCATATAGGAGAAAACTCAGTGAAAACCTAAACATGAAAACGGTTACTGCAAAGGAAAGGTTTAACCTAGAAGACCGAAATTTGGTGAGCCAAGTGGGATTCATGTACTTATCACTACCTGCAAGTATCATCAACATTGGGTGAAAAAATGTTTGCTGAGTTTTCAGGAAACGCAGTTTTTTGGAATCTTGGCAACCCCTTTCAATGAAAGTGATTCTCGTCAGTCTCTGCTTGGGGCTACTTCAATAGGACACAAACCATAGCTATAGACCTTGGAACTACATTATTGTGCCAAGTTTCAAAGAGCTAGCACAAATCGTGTTTGATTTAGAGTTCCAACTACATGTATCCATATAGGGAAAACAGAGTGAAACTAAACATGAAAACGGTTACTGCAAAGGAGCGGTTTAACCTAGAAGAACGAAATTTGGTGAGCCAAGTGTGATTCGTGTAGGGATCACTACCTGCAAGTATCATCAAGATTGGGTGAAAAAATGTTTGCTGAGATTTCAGCAAACTCGTAGTTTTTTGGAAGCATGGCAACCCCTTTCAATGAAAGTGATTCTCGTCAGTCTCTGCTTGGGGCTACATCAGTAGGACACAAACCATAGCTATAGAACTTGGAACTACATTATTGTGCCAAGTTACAAAGAGCTAGCACAAACCGTGTTTGATTTAGAGTTCCAACTACATGTATCCATATAGGAGAAAACAGAGTGAAACCTAAACATGAAAACGGTTACTGCAAAGGAACGGTTTAACCTAGAAGAACGAAATTTGGTGAGCCAAGTGGGATTGGTGGGCTGATCATTAAATGGAAGTATCATCAACATTGGGTGAAAAAATGTTTGCTGAGATTTCAGGAAACTCTTAGTTTTTTGGCAGCTTGGCAACCCCTTTCAATAAAAGTGATTCTCGTCAGTCTCTGCTTGGGGCTACTTCAATAGGACACAAACCATAGCCATAGAACTTGGAACTACATTATTGTGCCAAGTTTCAAAGAGCTAGCACAAACCGTGTTTGATTTAGAGTTCCAACTACATGTATCCATATAGGAGAAAACTCAGTGAAACCTAAACATGAAAACGGTTACTGCAAAGGAGAGGTTTAACCTAGAAGAACGAAATTTGGTGAGCCAAGTGGGATTCATGTACTTATCACTACCTGCAAGTATCATCAACATTGGGTGAAAAAATGTTTGCTGAGTTTTCAGGAAACGCAGTTTTTTGGAATCTTGGCAACCCCTTTCAATGAAAGTGATTCTCGTCAGTCTCTGCTTGGGGCTACTTCAATAGGACACAAACCATAGCTATAGACCTTGGAACTACATTATTGTGCCAAGTTTCAAAGAGCTAGCACAAATCGTGTTTGATTTAGATTTCCAACTACATGTATCCATATAGGGAAAACAGAGTGAAACCTAAACATGAAAACGGTTACTGCAAAGGAGCGGTTTAACCTAGAAGAACGAAATTTGGTGAGCCAAGTGTGATTCGTGTAGGGATCACTACCTGCAAGTATCATCAAGATTGGGTGAAAAAATGTTTGCTGAGATTTCAGCAAACTCGTAGTTTTTTGGAAGCATGGCAACCCCTTTCAAGGAAAGTGATTCTCGTCAGTCTCTGCTTGGGGCTACTTCAATAGGACACAAACCATAGCGATAGAACTTGGAACTACATTATTGTGCCAAGTTTCAAAGAGCTAGCACAAACCGTGTTTGATTTAGAGTTCCAACTACATGTATCCATATAGGAGAAAACAGAGTGAAACCTAAACATGAAAACGGTTACTGCAAAGGAACGGTTTAACCTAGAAGAACGAAATTTGGTGAGCCAAGTGGGATTGGTGGGCTGATCATTAAATGGAAGTATCATCAAGATTGGGTGAAAAAATGTTTGCTGAGATTTCCGGAAACTCGTACTTTTTGGAAGCTTGGTAACCCCTTTAAATGAAAGTGATTCTCGTCAGTCTCTGCTTGGGGCTACTTCAATAGGACACAAACCATAGCGATAGAACTTGGAACTACATTATTGTGCCAAGTTTCAAAGAGCTAGCACAAACCGTGTTTGATTTAGAGTTCCAACTACATGTATCCATATAGGAGAAAACAGAGTGAAACCTAAACATGAAAACGGTTACTGCAAAGGAACGGTTTAACCTAGAAGAACGAAATTTGGTGAGCCAAGTGGGATTGGTGGGCTGATCATTAAATGGAAGTATCATCAAGATTGGGTGAAAAAATGTTTGCTTTGATTTCCGGAAACTCGTAGTTTTTTGGAAGCTTGGCAACCCCTTTCAATGAAAGTGATTCTCGTCAGTCTCTGCTTGGGGCTATAACAGTAGGACACAAACCGAAGCGATAGAACTTGGAACTACATTATTGTGCCAAGTTTCAAAGAGCTAGCACAAACCGTGTTTGATTTAGAGTTCCAACTACATGTATCCATATAGGAGAAAACAGAGTGAAACCTAAACATGAAAACGGTTACTGCAAAGGAACGGATTAACCTAGAAGAACGAAATTTGGTGAGCCAAGTGGGATTCGTGTAGGGATCACTACCTGCAAGTATCATCAAGATTGGGTGAAAAAATGTTTGCTGAGATTTCAGGAAATTCGTAGTTTTTTGGAAGCTTGGCAACCCCTTTCAATAAAAGTGATTCTCGTCAGTCTCTGCTCGGGGCTACTTCAATAGACACAAACCATAGCGATAGAAAGTGGAACTACATTATTGTCCCAAGTTTCAAAGAGCTAGCACACACCGTGTTTGATTTAGAGTTCCAACTACATGTATCCATATAGGAGAAAACAGAGTGAAACCTAAACATGAAAACGGTTACTGCAAAGGAACGGTTTAACCTAGAAGAACGAAATTCGGTGAGCCAAGTGGGACTGGTGGGCTGATCATTAAATGGAATTATCATCAAGATTGGGTGAAAAAATGTTTGCTGAGATTTCAGCAAACTCGTAGTTTTTTGGAAGCATGGCAACCCCTTTCAATGAAAGTGATTCTCGTCAGTCTCAGCTTGGGGCTACATCAGTAGGACACAAACCATAGCTATAGAACTTGGAACTACATTATTGTGCCAAGTTACAAAGAGCTAGAAGAAACCGTGTTTGATTTAGAGTTCCAACTACATGTATCCATATAGGAGAAAACAGAGTGAAACCTAAACTTGAAAACGGTTACTGCAAAGGAACGGTTTAACCTAGAAGAACGAAATTTGGTGAGCCAAGTGGGATTGGTGGGCTGATCATTAAAAGGAAGTACCATCAACATTGGGTGAAAAAATGTTTGCTGAGATTTCAGGAAACTCAGTTTTTTGGCAGCTTGGCAACCCCTTTCAATAAAAGTGATTCTCCTCAGTCTCTGCTTGGGTCTACTTCAATAGGACACAAACCATAGCCATAGAACTTGGAACTACATTATTGTGCCAAGTTTCAAAGAGCTAGCACAAACCGTGTTTGATTTAGAGTTCCAACTACATGTATCCATATAGGAGGAAACAGAGTGAAACCTAAACTTGAAAACGGTTACTTCAAAGGAACGGTTTAACCTAGAAGAACGAAATTTGGTGAGCCATGTGGGATTCGTGTACTGATCACTACCTGCAAGTATCATCAAGATTGGGTGAAAAAATGTTTGCTGAGATATCCGGAAACTCGTACTAATTGGAAACTTGACAACCCCTTTAAATGAAAGTCATTCTCGTCAGTCTCTGCTTGGGGCTTCTTCAATAGGACACAAACCGAAGCGATAAAACTTGGAACTACATTATTGTGTCACGTTTCAAAGAGCTAGCACAAACCGTGTTTGATTTAGAGTTCCAACTACATGTATCCATATAGGAGAAAACAGAGTGAAACCTAAACATGAAAACGGTTACTGGAAAGGAACGGTTTAACCTAGAAGAACGAAATTTGGTCAGCCAAGTGGGATTGGTGGGCTGATCATTAAATGGAAGTATCATCAACATTGGGTGAAAAAATGTTTGCTGAGATTTCCGGAAACTCGCAGTTTTTTGGAAGCTTGGCAACCCCTTTCAATGAAAGTGATTCTCGTCAGTCTCTGCTTGGGGCTACTTCAATAGGACAGAAACCATAGCGATAGAACTTGGAACTACATTATTGTGCCAAGTTTCAAAGAGCTAGCACAAACCGTGTTTGATTTAGAGTTCCAACTACATGTATCCATATCGGAGAAAACAGAGAAAAACCTAAACATGAAAACGGTTACTGCAAAGGAACGGTTTAACCTAGAAGAACGAAATTTGGTGAGCCAATTGGGATTTGTGGGGTGATCATTAAATGGAAGTATCATCAAGATTGGGTGAAGAAATGTTAGCTGAGATTTCCTGAAACTCGTACTTTTTGGAAGCTTGGCAACCCCTTAAATGAAAGTGATTCTCGTCAGTCACTGCTTGGGCCTACTTCAATAGTACAGAAACCATAGCGATAGAACTTGGAACTACATTATTGTGCCAAGTTTCAAAGAGCTAGCACAAACCGTGTTTGATTTAGAGTTCCAACTACATGTATCCATATAGGAGAAAACAGAGTGAAACCTAAACATGAAAACGGTTACTGCAAAGGAACGGTTTAACCTAGAAGAACGAAATTTGATGAGCCAAGTGTAAATGGTGGGCTGATCATTAAATGGAAGTTTCATCAAGATTGGGTTAAAAAATGTTTGCTGAGATTTCCGGAAACTCGCAGTTTTTTGGAAGCTTGGCAACCCCTTTCAATGAAAGTGATTCTCGACAGTCTCTGCTTTGAGCTACTTCAATAGGACACAAACCATACACATAGAACATGGAACAACATTATTGTGCCAAGTTTCAAAGAGCTAGCACAAACCGTGTTTGATTTAGAGTTCCAACTACATGTATCCATATAGGAGAAAACTCAGTGAAACCTAAACATGAAAACGGTTACTGCAAAGGAAAGGTTTCACCTAGAAGACCGAAATTTGGTGAGCCAAGTGGGATTCATGTACTTATCACTACCTGCAAGTATCATCAACATTGGGTGAAAAAATGTTTGCTGAGTTTTCAGGAAACGCAGTTTTTTGGAATCTTGGCAACAACTTTCAATGAAAGTGATTCTCGTCAGTCTCTGCTTGGGGCTACTTCAATAGGACACAAACCATAGCTATAGACCTTGGAACTACATTATTGTGCCAAGTTTCAAAGAGCTAGCACAAACCGTGTTTGATTTAGAGTTCCAACTACATGTATCCATATAGGGAAAACAGAGTGAAACCTAAACATGAAAACGGTTACTGCAAAGGAGCGGTTTAACCTAGAAGAACGAAATTTGGTGAGCCAAGTGTGATTCGTGTAGGGATCACTACCTGCAAGTATCATCAAGATTGGGTGAAAAAATGTTTGCTGAGATTTCAGCAAACTCGTAGTTTTTTGGAAGCATGGCAACCCCTTTCAATGAAAGTGATTCTCGTCAGTCTCTGCTTGGGGCTACATCAGTAGGACACAAACCATAGCTATAGAACTTGGAACTACATTATTGTGCCAAGTTACAAAGAGCTAGCAGAAACCGTGTTTGATTTAGAGTTCCAACTACATGTATCCATATAGGAGAAAACAGAGTGAAACCTAAACATGAAAACGGTTACTGCAAAGGAACGGTTTAACCTAGAAGAACGAAATTTGGTGAGCCAAGTGGGATTGGTGGGCTGATCATTAAATGGAAGTATCATTAAAATTGGGTGAAAAAATGTTTGCTGAGATTTCAGGAAACTCTTAGTTTTTTGGCAGCTTGGCAACCCCTTTCAATAAAAGTGATTCTCGTCAGTCTCTGCTTGGGGCTACTTCAATAGGACACAAACCATAGCCAGAGACCTTGGAACTACATTATTGTGCCAAGTTTCAAAGAGCTAGCACAAACCGTGTTTGATTTAGAGTTCCAACTACATGTATCCATATAGGAGGAAACAGAGTGAAACCTAAACTTGAAAACGGTTACTTCAAAGGAACGGTTTAACCTAGAAGAACGAAATTTGGTGAGCCATGTGGGATTCGTGTACTGATCACTACCTGCAAGTATCATCAAGATTGGGTGAAAAAATGTTTGCTGAGATTTCAGGAAACTCGTAGTTTTTTGGAAGCTTAGCAACCCCTTTCAATAAAAGTGATTCTCGTCAGTCTCTGCTTGGGGCTACTTCAATAGGACACAAACCATAGCATTAGAACTTGGAACTACATTATTGTGCCAAGTTTCAAAGAGCTAGCACAAACCGTGTTTGATTTAGAGTTCCAACTACATGTATCCATATAGGAGAAAACAGAGTGAAACCTAAACATGAAAATGGTTACTGCAAAGGAACGGTTTAACCTAGAAGAACGAAATTTGGTGAGCCAAGTGGGATTCGTGTACTGATCACTACCTGCAAGTATCATCAAGATTGGGTGAAAAAATGTTTGCTGAGATTTCAGGAAATTCGTAGTTTTTTGGAAGCTTGGCAACCCCTTTCAATAAAAGTGATTCTCGTCAGTCTCTGCTCGGGGCTACTTCAATAGACACAAACCATAGCGATAGAAAGTGGAACTACATTATTGTCCCAAGTTTCAAAGAGCTAGCACAAACCGTGTTTGATTTAGAGTTCCAACTACATGTATCCATATAGGAGAAAACAGAGTGAAACCTAAACATGAAAACGGTTACTGCAAAGGAACGGTTTAACCTAGAAGAACGAAATTCGGTGAGCCAAGTGGGACTGGTGGGCTGATCATTAAATGGAAGTATCATCAACATTGGGTGAAAAAATGTTTGCTGTGATTTCCGGAAACTCGCAGTTTTTTGGAAGCTTGGCAACCCCTTTCAATGAAAGTGATTCTCCTCAGTCTCTGCTTGGGGCTACTTCAATAGGACAGAAACCATAGCGATAGAACTTGGAACTACATTATTGTGCCAAGTTTCAAAGAGCTAGCACAAACTGTGTTTGATTTAGAGTTCCAAGTACATGTATCCATATCGGAGAAAACAGAGAAAAACCTAAACATGAAAACGGTTACTGCAAAGGAACGGTTTAACCTAGAAGAACGAAATTTGGTGAGCCAATTGGGATTTGTGGGGTGATCATTAAATGGAAGTATCATCAAGATTGGGTAAAAAAATGTTTGCTGAGATTTCCGGAAACTCGTACTTTTTGGAAGCTTGGCAACCCCTTTAAATGAAAGTGATT